>NW_005842866.1:106617-119333 GCF_000455745.1 Alligator sinensis
GCACAAATCAGCGCTTTGCACGCGTGGCGGGTGGTGAGACACATGCCAGGGGCAAGGGAGCACACAGGCTGCATACACGGCACCTCTGCCACATGGTCTGGGGTGTTTTCCCCTGGCAAAGAGCTGGTCTCCCATCTGCTGCCAGGGGAGCAGTCTGCTGTAGAGAAGATGAGGCCGCACAAAAGGCAAATGCGGTTTTGGGCAGCATCACTAGAAGCATCAGGTGCAAGACGTGGGAGGTGATCGTGCCTCTCCACTCAGCACTGGTCAGGCCTCATTTGGAGACCATGTGCCATTCTGGGCTCCACGTTTTAAAAAGGACATGGAGAAGTTGGAGAGGGTCCAGCGGCAGGTGACAAAGGTGATAGAGGGCTTGGAAAGCAAGTCATGACACAACAGCAGTTTTTAAATCCCTGAAAGGCTGCCATAAAGAAGAAGGAAAGCAGCTTTTCTCTCTTGTTGCAGAGAGGAGGATGTGGACCAGTGGCTTGAAGTTGCAGCAAAGCAGGTTTAGGTTGGATCTCAGGAAAGCGTCTTCACTGTCAGAGCCGGGAGGCCGTGGGATAGATGCCAGGAGAAGGGGTGGGCTCTCCATCGCTGGAGGGGTTCAAGACGAGGGTGGACAAGCATTGATCAGGGATGATCTAGGTGTAGGCATGCCTACGATCTGCTATGGGGATTTCCCAGGTCCCTTCCAGCCCTGCTGCTGTAGGAGGCTATAATTACACAGCTGCTCTGGGTACCCACAGCACAGCTGGCATGATGACAAGGGGGCACCTGGGAAGGCATTAAGCCACTGATTCCCATCTCGGGTACTGCAGCCCCTGGGGTGCCAGGAAATCCTTGGCAGGGTGCTGTAGCGCACTGCACAATTGTAGCACTGCTGGGTGTGCAAACACCTACCCACACTTCACAAGAGACCGAGAAATTTCAAACAGGAATCCAGAGCGTCCAAACCGCTCTGCCCTGACGGGGTTTCTCCCAGTTCTTGGCAACAGAAGAACTGCTCCAGTACGTGTCCAGAGCTCAAACAAACAGGTGAAGCCTAAGTGCTGGCACTGTCCGAGGGGGGCCTTGAGTCTAACGTTGTGCCAGCCGGTGCTGATCCCAGCCCCTTTGCTGTACTGCTGTTGAAACAAAGCAGCTGAGCCCGTGTTCAGGGCACACTCACTACCAGACCAGCCTGGGTCTGCCTTTCCCTGCGCATCCAGCATCCCTGCACACCCCTGCACAGGCCACTTTCAGCAGTGTGGAGAGTGCTTTTCCAGGCCGGGGCAGCTGCTCCCTAGTCCCCTGTCATGCCCCTGGCTGCACTGCCTGCTTTGGAGATCACTGCCCCACCATAGCAGGTCCAAACTGGGGAGCAAGAAGAGTCCTTCCAGAGCTAGTTCAGCCCCCCCAAGACAGCCTTGACAAGCCAGTTTCGATAGCACTGCACATCTCTGTTCCCATGCATGTGTCCAGGCCACTCCTGACCGGCTGAGCTCTTGCTCCCGTGGGATTTCCCAGGGAAGTGACCCAGCATTGCCATGCATCCCTTCTCGGGGGAAACTCTCCCTCCTTTGATTGATCTTGCCCGAAAGGGCTGCAGGGGAAGTGGGTAGCATGATTTGAATCCGGAACGGCCGGAGCAGCAGGCCGATGCATCCCCTTCTCTACACCCTGCAGCAAAGGCATCAACATTGGTGGGTTCCCCCTGGGTGCAGAGATGTTTCCTTCCTGCCTAGGGATGTGATGTGGGGCAGAGATCAGGATGCCCCCGCTATCCAGGGGTCTTGCACATGCAGACAGGGCGGGTGGGCAGGTCGGGCTGAGGGAGCATGGGGTGAGCACAACCCTGGGGCCAAGATTTCGGGCTGGGGTGCGATGCCAGATAACAGCCCCTCTCCCTTCCTTGCCCCTCCATCCACAGCAGGGAAAGGCACTTTGCATGATGCCATGTGCCCGGTAGGGCTCGCATACAGAAAAGGGCTGGCTGACAGCCCTTCAACCAAGGCACCATGGCGCTAGGTGCTGGACGTATACACAGCAAGTCAATCCTGCCCTGTGGTTCAGGGGGCAAGCTATGGAGACCCGAGGAACACAGGGAAGAAGGGAGAGGCCAGGCAGTGCTCTGAGCATCTTCCATGGGGGGAAACTGAGGCAGCAGGCCCAACCATGGATGCTTGCCTTGAGCCACCGGGCCCTTGAGCCCAGACCTGCCACCCTCGCTGGGGCTGGCGGACTTGCTCAGAGGTCACCCAAGGAGACTGGAGCAGAGCCAGGCTCTCAGGTCTCAGCTTTCTCTCCCGAAACAAGAGACGGGCTTTCCTGGAGGCCTCGGGAAGGCGAACGCTGCGGTCCGCTCTCCCGGCTCGGCTTGTCCCTGGGCCATAAGAGCCTGCTGCCTGCCTCTCCCCAGTCACCGCTGCTTTTTAGCATGGGGAAAAACTTCTGCTGAAGAAGCAGCAAGAGCCGCCGGGCAACAAGGCGGTGGAGGATACGGCAAGCAGAGGTGCGGGCACTCCTGTGCTCCCCCTTGTCCCCCGAGGTAGCCCAGCTCCCCAGCCCCTGTGGACATAGAGGACCCCCCAGCAAGTGCCTCCCCTCCAGGTTCCTCATTTGCAAGCTGTCGCCATAGAGATCTCGTTAGGGCCTTTATGACTTATTCATTGGCCAGTGCCACGGTAACAAGAGTTCACTCATCCAGTCCGTGCTGGCTTGCGAGTTAAAAATAAAAAGCTGCAGCCGGGGGCTGGGAAACAAGGGAGTTTCTGCCGGGCTTCAATCCGGAGCGTGGACCCTGCTCTCTGCCAAGGGATGCTGCTGCCCAGATAGGGCACAGGGCGAGCATCTGGGACACCTGGGCTCTCTTTGTACCATCTTGGGCAAGGCGGTTGGTCTCAGTTGCACCGCATGCAACACGGGGATGGATGCATGGGCTGGCCTTCGCTGAGGTGTCAACCTGGGCGCATGGGATGGGAAAGCACGCCCTGGCCCACTGAGCCTGGGGGTGGATCCGGGGGGCTGGGGATGCAGCAGTGCAATTGCACCCTGCTTTGATTCCTAGTCCACCTGAACTTTAAAACCAGCTGCCTGGGAGGAGCAGCGTATTTCTATTCAGGCAGTGCTGAGAGTCAATTGACTTCCTGATTCATGATTATCTCCCTGCTTCCTGCTAATCTCTCTCCACTCTGCAGGTGTTAATGACCCTCTGTCCTTTTTAATGGTCCTGCTGTTCCACTGTTCAAACTACCCTTTCTTCTGCAGTGTTGCAGCCTGTTTGCCAGTCCTGGGGCTGCCTCTCTTCTATTTCACAGCCCTGCAGGCTGTTTTCAGCTCAAGCTAAACACTTTTAACTCAGCTGTGGCCATATCAACTCAGGTGCCGACATGACTGACAGTGCAGTATTGCGAAGACACTCAAGAAAGGGAGATTTTGTTTTGTGAATCTGAATAAGAGGTGTGCATTTACCTGTTGTGAATACGGGGCTAATGACACAATGTCTTTTTGCATATTTTGACTCTTTTTTGCCTCGTTGGTGGGTTTTTAAAAAATTTAATACATACACTTGCAAATTAATGTGCATGCCAGTAGTTATATTTTTTGGCTTTGCTCTTAAATTGAATAATATAGCTCTTGCCTCTAGCATATTAGTACAGCTTCTATTCAACTGGAGGAAAATGAGTCGCGCTGCATGTGGAGATGTGCCACATGTTCTGCACCCCCCTTTTCAAAGTCCCAGATCCATCCATAATTGAGCCCAATGCCCTGCTATGGGCATGTCACCTGTCCTTCCAGGCAGCCTTCGCGTCCCCTGCCCAGCGCCTGCAGGCTCCTCTTGTAGTGTGTAGCTTTCTGCACTGGCATTTGCAAGGGTTTCTGTTGGGAATTAAATGCTCATTAGCCTTGTCCAGAGCCAGCCAGTCCGCAGCCTATTGCTGTTCCCTTTTAACCCATTCCTTGCTCATCTGCAGCCGGGATGATCCGGGAGCTGGACCAGCCCTGAACAAGCAGCGACTGTCGGGAAAGAAAAAGGCTGAGGGGGGGTGGGCTGGAGGTCTGTAACTTTGTGCAGGGTGGGCTGTGCCAATGCTCCTGCTGGGCTTTGCTGCCCCCCCCCCCCCACCACTTTCTGCTAAGGAGGTTTTTAAGCCTTTCTCTGTAGCGGGGCATGGCCTGTGCCTAGGATCTCTTGAGTGTATATGGACATTTCATAACAGCAGGACATCACGGTCCCCTGGCTTTCCCTGCGACAGGGTGGGGTGTGATGCCTGGTGCTGTGCCAGGGTGACGGGGGTTTTGCTCAGAGGTTGGATAGTGGGTTTGTCTGGGCTGGTTTGGACAGGGCGAAGGCAGGGCTTGGACTAGATGTGACTTGTGCCGTGTCTCTGTGAGTCTAGGAGCCCGAAGCCCGGTGAGGTCAGCCGCCCGGCCTCTCCTGCCTAGATGAATCCCGGACCGTACGGAGGCGAAGTCTTGTTTATGCAGAAAGCAGGCGCCGCGTGGCTTTGATCTGCCCTGACGAGCCCCCGCGGGCCAGCGGCTTCAGACACCTCGCTGAGTCTGCCCTCGAGGGAGCCAATTAGTGGCAGATGAAGGGGCCAGGGGTGTCCCTGCAGGGGCAAGGGAGCAGCAGGAGCTCTGGGCTGGGAGCCAGGTTAGAGCCCCCCCATCCTTCCCCATCCTTTGCCTGAGCTCAGCTGCAAGGGCGGAGAAGAGCAGGGCTTGGACAGCGATCCTGGGTTGTCTCCTGCTCTACAAGATAGCACTATGCCCTCCTGATCCTGGCTGGAGCCCCCAAACACTTCCTGCCTTGACCCAGACTCACACCATCCTTGGCCAGACCCTTTCCCCACTGCTTTGCTGTCAAGGGCATTGTGGGGCTGCAAAGCTCATTGAAATGCTGCAGAGGAGGCAGGTCCTCGGGCTGCTGTCCGGATCCCGTGATGATCCGGAGCCACTCGAGCCCTCTCCAGCGCCAGCTGCAGTCCCCGCTGCCTGGCACGGGGCATGCGTCTCCCAGAGCGGCGCGGCAATTAGCAGCTGCTTTGTTCAACCAGAGCCAGAGGGCACCGGCGAGGGCAGCTCTTCGCTTGAGCTGGCAGGGAGCCGGCAGGATCAGCCGGCTGCAGCTGGGGAGAGCTGGCAGCACGACCCCTTTCGCAGAGGGCTCGGGGCAGCCGGCGGGTGACGTGGCAGGTCGGGGACCAGAGAGGGGCCTCAAAGCCAGGGGTACTTAGCTCACATCCCCTGGCCTCACTTAAGGGTATAAATCCCCTGACTTCAGTCCCAGCAAGACCCCCTGATCACACTGTTCGGCCTTATCAAGTGGAAGATGGCAAAAGGGGCAGCGAGGGACCTGTTCACCCCAGTGCTTCTGCCGCCCTGGGTGCAAGCCTCGAGGGAGGGCACGAAGAGACTCTGTTACCCCCGTGCTGGGCCTTTGCTGCGGGGAAGGTCCCGGGCGGCTTGCTAATCCAAGCACTGATGTCGTTGCTCTTGGGCAAACATCTCCCATTAAGCTCAGAGAAGTTCAGGTGCCGGTGAGTCCCTGCACCGTCCCCCAGCCCTGAAAGACGGGGGGCTCCATGCCCTGCAGACCGGCCGAGGGAGGGCGGCTGTCCCCGGCCAGAGCTGCTGGACCTAGGCTGATATTCACTTAGGATGAATCTCAGGAAAGACTTCTTCTCTGCCAGAGCAGGGAGGCAGTGGGATAGGCACCAGGGAAGGGGTCGACTTTCCATCACTGGGGGGGTTCAAGGAGACTGCTTGGGGATGATCTAGGTGTAGCAATGCCTCTGCTCTACATTTCCAGGCTTCTGGGCTTTGCTGGTTGCTCCCTTCCTACTATTGCTACGTGTGTCAGGGGGGTTTTAAGTCTCTCAGCCCCCCAGGACCCACCATGCACGGTGCTGACAGAGTGACACCCAGATGGAAGAAGTGCTGCTGCTGCTTCCAGCAAGGGGCTGGGAGCACACAGAGAAGAGAGCATGCTTGCGGGTCAAGTGTGACCTTGTGCTCAGGGCACGGCTCCCTGCCACTGCTTCCCTGTCGGGCCCTGGTCCTGTCACTCAGCCTGCCTGCTCCCTGCCTGGACGATGGGCAGTCTCATCTTGGCTCTTGCCCGTGCCTTGTGCATCGAGTTGGCAGACCCTCCAGCCTATCTCTTCTCAGGTATAGCTCCGGCACTGACACAAGACCGCCCTGGTCTCATTTGAGTTCCCCGGGGAGGGCCGTAACGCTACCCTCTATCAGCTGTTTCCCAGCCAGGCTGACCCATGCTTCGGTGTTCAAAGGAACGCCCCCTCCAGCCAGCTACGATTCACCCCCCGCATCTCACTTCTGCTGAAACCCTGCAAGAGCAGAGGAGAGATTCCCCTCCTTCCCAGGCTTCAGCCCAGCCTCTCCTTATCTCCCAGGCAAAGACGCTTTAATGGATCTCCTCATCCTTGTGTCTGCGGCGAGTCTGCTCCCTCAGCTCCCGGCCGGACCAAAGCTTCTGAGCAGGGGACAATTTAGATGGCAGCAAGCGATTAGCTGCTTATTTCCATCCTGAATTAGCACTCTTGAATAACTTTTTGGAGGCCCTTTATCCCTCTCCTCCTTCCCCCAGCCCCGCGGATGCCAAGGGCAAGGGGTGGCTCTTTGATTTCCATGTTATTTCCATTGTGACGCGTGTGCATTTTCTCTCCAGAGCCGAAGCACAGGACACAGGCGGGTTACAGCTGCCTTGCCAGGGTGGGGGAGAACGGGGCAGTATTCTTCACCCCTGTCCTTTCCAGGGGCCAAAATGCAGCTCCTGACACATGGGAGCCATTTGCGAGTGACAGCCTGTCGCCCCGGGCTTGGCTTTGCTTCCTTTTCGAGCCAAAGTGGCCCAGTTCTACATTATTTTTGGCAGTAATTTTCCCCTTGGAAATGACTTTTCTTTTCAAAATGCCATCCCTGTTAGTTTAGGAAACGTCTCCCCCCCAAAAGCCCCTGACATTTGGAATTGAAAGCAAATGCGTCGCTGTTGTTGGAATGAAAGGCTTTGATTAGCCTCGATGATTAGCCTTTCTCCTCCTGATTTTATTTCAGTACAACCTACTGTATTTTGGGGGGTTTACACTGCATAGGAGCAAAACAGGGTAGGGGTTGAATCATGGAAATTGCCTTTCAAGTTGACCAGGGAATAGGTGGTTGGACTAGGGGCATCATGCTAGGTCAGGGGTTTACCAGAATGAAAGTCAAGGTCAAAGCTGGGGGTCAGACCCAGTCTTGGAGAACAAGCCAAGGGCTGAGACAGGGCCGTGGTCAGGGCAAGAGGTGGATCCAGGTCAGGAGAGGAACCGGCAGGAGGGTCCAAGCCGGAAGTTCACGGCACAGCGTCAGGGTTAGGAGCTCCAAGCAGGCCACAGGCACAGCAAGGCGGTCTGTTGCCCAGACAGCTCATGGCTGGAGCCCGTGGGAGTGGGACCTTGCCCTCATACTCGGATTCCCTCCAGCTGGGACCCGGGGCTGGATTATCCCCTGCTGGGCTTCGACTCGTGGCAGTAACCAGCACGCTGCCCCTCCCCGGGCTCCTCTCGGGAGACTTGGTTTCAAATCTCAGCTCTGCCACTGACTCCCCCACTGTGGCCTTGGTCAAGTCCACCAGTCTCCGCATGCCTTTGCTTCCTGCTGGCCCAGCAGGGCTGGAGTTACGTCCTCCCTGCCTTGTCTCCTCAGAGCGCTGGCATTGGCAAGGATGTGGCTGGCATGGTGAGCCTCGCTGCAGCAAATATTCAATTAAATGGTTATTAAATGATCACGGGAGGCTGGGGCTGGCTGGAGCCACAGAGAGAGTGCAGCCAGCAGCTGAGAAAAACAGCCCCCCACTCAGACCCCTGCCACGTAACTGTGGTTGCTAGCTGGGGACCTCCTCCAGACTGAGCCCCCCATTTCCTAGACCCGTCAGGGTATACTCTCCAGCCCCGCTTGCCAAATGCCAGCACTTACCCCAGACCCCTGGGAACGTCGCTCAGCGCAGGGCGGGAAAAGGCTGGGCATCAGGGGGCCCGGATCCTGCTCCAGGCCCGAAGCGAGATGAAAGAGCATCGGTAATATTGTGCTGGGCTTTGCCAAGCTGTTCTCAGCTCCTGAGCCTGGAAGCGGGGCTGGAGCGGGCCGAGGGGGGTGAGGAGACCGGATCGTTTCATCCTCGGCAGGTGAAAGGCACGGGGTCCCCCCCAGCTCCCGCAGCCGCTCTGCAAAGCAAATGCACTTCACACCTGCTCGAGGGCAGGTGGCAGGGCGGGCACCAAAAGGTTTCCGTGCTCTGCGCCCAGCCCCGTGGTTTCTCCAGCCACCGAAGATCCCTGTGAACGCTGGGCATGGAGCAGGGGGTCTGGCTTCAGCCAGGCCGGAAACTGTAGTCAGAGGCCAGGGTGGGAGTCAGGGACCAAGAGAAGCTAGAGGGCTCTGAGCAGGAAAAGCCTTTTCTGACCCCTTTCCTGGACCGGCCAGCTCCAGGAAGGGGATTTTTCATTGCTTTATAGCTGCAGGGAGATGAATGGATAAAAAGGCAGGTGCTCCAGCTCCATGCACACGGCACCCCAGAGGGATGGCACCGACCCGGCAGCCGTGGCAGGGTGCCCGTGGGCAGCTCTGGGCATGCACGGGCTGCAGAGGGTGCAGGCGGGCAGTTCTCCCCCCCTCGGTGCTCCCAGGGACCCTCTTCAAATGCCAGCACTGCGCTGGGTAGTAAGTGCCATGCTATGGCAGCTGCTTGGCACTGGGCAGTTAGCAGCAGGCACAGCTCACCGGGATAGTAGAGAGAGAAATCCCAGACATCCTAGAGCAGTGGGGCTGGAAAGGGGCTCCAGAGGTCACATCTAGTCCAACCCCGGGCCTGAGGCAGGATCAGCCCTGTCCAAACCACCCCGTGGCACTGGGCACAGGCACATGCTGCAAACAGGCTGCAGCCACCGCAGCGGAGGAGCAATCTGGCAGCAACAGGAGAGGCAGAAGGACCCGGCAGGAGCTGCCTGGAGAAGGGCAGGGGCTGGGGATGTGGTTACTTTGGTTGAACCAGATCTTCTGCAGGAGAGAGGAGAGTCAGGGCCCCTTGGTGCCCCCCTGGCATCCTCCGATGGGCCCTGACAGCTCACCTCATAGCAAGGGAGGAAGGCGGTAGCTCCAAGTGGACCCACTCCACCGCCCCCAAACATGTGCCTAGAAAGGGGATTCACTTCTGAGCAGCTGGAGCAATAGAGAGACAGCCAGGACAGATCACCGGGGGAGCACAGAGACCTGGGGACAAGCCAGTGGATGACCCCCGGGGCCTGAAGTCAGTAGGAGCCTCGCTCCCAGCTGCAATGGGCTTTGAAGGAGGGCTGCAGAGAGACCCAGAGCAGAGACATGAGCCCAGGGCTTCTTGTGCTTTTCCAGCCAGTCTCGTTAGGTTTTGCTGGGGAAGGTGCAGGGTTGTCTGTGCGTCCGGGTGATTTGCAAAGTGCAGATGGTCTGAGTGCCCCACGCTCCAGCTGCAAACCGCGTTTTTTTCAGGATTAAAGATGAGTCACCGGAGAAAAACCATGCTGTTGTTTCTCACCTATCACCCCCCGGCATAGCATACGCGCCTTGTTTCTGAAAGGAAGAATGCAGGAAAACAAGATCTTTCTTTGTAGTAAAGTGCCTGCCAGAGCAGGGAGGCAGTGGGCCGGGCGCCTGGGGACAGGGTGGGCTCTCCATCGCTGGAGGGGTTTGGGGGAGAGGCTGGACAGTCCCTGGCCGGGGATGATCTAGGTGCAGCGATGCCTGGGTGCTACTATCAGGCTTTGGGGCTTTACTGGTTGCCCCCTTGGGGCTCAGAGGGAATTTTGCACCTCCCCTTTGCAGCTCCATATGTCAGAGGGGGTTCAAGCCCCCCTCAGAGGTGCTGGCTGCAGCCTTGGCTGGGGATGGGGACTGGGCCGTGCCAGTGCTCCTGCTGGCACCAAACCTGCAGGGTCCTAGCTAGAGGGTCTTGCCCCTCTACTCAGGGTCAGGCCGACCATCATGTTTTGGGTCAGAAAGGTCAGATTAGTATGGACTAAGGGTGGGGGGTTCTCTTCCTCTGTAGCGGGGGCACAGCCTTGCCCTGGGGTCTCTCGACCATATATTGACAACCTTTAATAGAAGCAGGACGTTGGCGGCCGCGGTCCCCTGGCTTTCCCTGTGGCAGGGTGGGTGTGATGCCTGGTGCTGTGTCAAGGTTGACTGCAGTTTTGCTCCAAAGTTGGACAACAGGTTTGTCCGGGCTGGTTTGGACAGGGCTGATCCTGCCCCAGGCAGGGCTTGGACTAGACTTGACCTCTGCGAGTCCCTGCCAGCCCCACGGCTCTGGGAGCTGATGTTTTCTTACTGAGTAGCAGCAGCAAAGGAGCTCACCTTCCCTGCTCTGCTTCCTGCAAATTGCTGCAGATTTGACTTTTGCTTTCACCAAGCAAGTGGCCGAACCTGCTCCTAACATATTTCTTGTATATAATGCACGCTACAATACACTGGCAGCTGTTTTTTGGGGAAAAGGCGCATGTTGTATATGGAAACATATGGTAATCGGCCTAGCCGCCCTGCTTGTTCCTTACCAATGGATAACGGCAGCCAGGAAAATGGTAGTTGCTTCTTTTTTTTTTTTTAGAAGGGCTTTTCTTCGGCTTACTTTACACTTACAATGCAGGACTTTTTCCCCCCCTAGAAAGCTCTGGAGAGTTCAAGTATAACAAGTGGCAGATGAAACCCTGGCAGGTGAAACAGGGAAGGGACTGTAAATAGCCAGCTTGTTGCAAATACGCCTGGTCCTGCGTTACCTCCTATTTAACTCAAACGGCCAACAAACAGCTCGGAGAAAAATTCACTCCGGTAAAACTCTTCCCCCCACCCCCAGCTCCCCACACGGTCCATTCGGGGGCGGAGGAGAGTCCCTCTCTGGTTCCCCAGCCCTGCAAAGACACTGCCCGTAAAAGCAGCTGGGCATTTCTCAGAGAGAAGCCAGCAAGGGCAAGGGGCTGGGAGCAGGGCATTTGCTGCCCGTGAGCAAGAGATGCTGGCTGCCTTGCTCCACTCCCGAAACCCCACGCGCTCACCCAGCACCAGGCTCCTCGGCGGAGATGCATTGATCTCCCTCCTCCCCAGCTGCCTGTAGCTAAGCAACGGGGGTTTCTGGGACCTTTGCCGCTGGGCTGACATTTCCCTGCTCCCGACCTGGTAGGGACTGGTGCTGGGGGGAGCCGGTATAGCTGGGGGCTTGCAATGCTGGAGCCGGGGCGGTGGTGGGGGTGGATGGATTAAGCAGAGCCGTGCCCCCCTGCATCACAGCAGAGATGACCAGGCAGCCACGCAGATGCTTCTCCATCCCCTCCCATCTGCTCCCACGGCTCTGCCCCCACCACCGGTGTATATTTGGTCTGCCCGTGGGTGTTTCGGAGGTGTTGGGCTCCTGGGCAGCCGCGGGGGAGGGACCTAGCAGTGATTTGAAGGGGAAAGGCCTGAGTGCAGCTCAGCTGGTTCAGGCACCCTGGTGCCTGAGGGCAGAAACCTGAGCCCCTGCATCCCCACGGGTTCTGCAATGCAATCCTCCCTCGCTTGGCTTTCCTCTCCGGTTTCAACTGGATGCGGCTCCCGCCCCAAGCTGTCCTGCAGGGGTGATGTGATGCCGCGCTCCACCCCAGAAGCAGCTGCATTTTTGGGTCAGGGGAAGACACTTTGCCTTTCCGGTGGAGCAGTTTGGGAGCTGTCAGGCATGCGGGCCTGGCCTTGCGGCGATTACCTGGGGGAACGCAGGCCTTTCGTGAAACCGGGATTTCCCCTACATAGTTGGGCCAAGTATTGCTGTGTCCCAGGTAAACAGCCACCAGCTGTGTGAGCTCCTTGGGGACGGCTGCGTTCAATCCAGTCCTGATCTAGGTGTGATTCATAGCCAAATGCAAACCACTGCCAACGACTCTGGGATCCCCCAGGCCTCTGCCGCCTGCCTAGAAGCTCTCGGCCTGCCTGGGGACAAGGCCTGTGATGGTTTGACCCCCCTCCTCCCCTCCTTGTCCCTTGTCACACCGCGGCTCAGTTCTGGGACTAAGTGGCTGATACGTGGGGAAGCGAGGAGTGTTCAGCCCCTGACACACTCCCCAGTCCTTTGGGAAGCTCCACCTTGGCAAGGAGGGAGTTAATGCCTTGTGTGATTACTGAACTGGAGGGAAACTGAGGCACTGAGGGAAACTGTGGGGTCACCCAGGGGTGCTGCAGAGGCTTCTGTACTGCAATGGAGCGCCCCCAGCTTTACAGATGGGGAAACTGAGGCTGGAGCATGTGTGTGTGTGTGTGGGGGGGGTGTGTGCAGGGAGGGGGTCATCTGTGCGGTCCTGCGATGTGTTTGTGGCAGAGCTAAGACCAGAGCTTGGGCTCCCCAGGTCCTAGTGTCATGTCCTGTCTACCGGACCCGCCGCCTTCTGCCGTCAAACCCGACTCGCCGCTGTTTCGGCCTGCCCGGCTCTTTCCCCTTTCTGTCTAATTAGGTCCGTGTGCTGCTGTCTCGTTTTCGCCTCTGTGCCACTTCCAGCCAGCTCGGGCTGACCCTGAAGGACTCCCGCACAGCAAGGCTGCTCTCGACAGGCCTCCTAGAAGCTGCCAATTAAGGAACTCGCTAACAACGCTCGCGCCTGCCCGCAGTGTTCACGGCAGCGTCGGCGGCCAGCGCCTTCCCTCAACAGCAGCAGGTGCCCGTGCCGTGGTGAGAG
>NW_005842866.1:119730-129411 GCF_000455745.1 Alligator sinensis
ATGAGTGACTGTGTGAGAGAGGGTGTGGGGGGTGCGAGTGGGGTGAGGTGTATGGGTGTGTGTGGGAGGGTGTGGGGGTGTGGGTGTGGGGGTATGAGTGAGTGTAGGGGTGCAGGTGGGGGTGTGTGAGTGTGTGTGTGTGCGAGTGGGTGTGCATGGGAGGGTGTGAGGTGCGTGTGTGAGTGTTTATGGGTGTGTGTGTGGATGTGTGAGTGGGTATGTGTGTGTGTGTTGTTACCTACACTTCGTGTTAGCCTTCAAGTGGTGGCCCTGAAGTCCCGGCCGTGGCCTGGACTGGAGCACATACCCGCTACCTACCTTATTGCCGCTTGTACCTGGTGCTAAGCCCTGTTCTGTGGTGTGTGTGTGGATTTGTATGTGTGTTGGGGGTGTGGGGAGTGGGAGGATGTGTGTGTGGGGGTGTGTGAAGGTGTGGGGGGTGTGAGTGGGTGTGGGTGGGTGACAGAGTGGACATAGGTTTGTGTGGGGGCGGTGTATGAGTGACTGTGTGCGAGAGGGTGTGGGGGGTGTGAGTGGGGTGAGGTGTATGGGTGTGTGTGGGAGGGTGTGGGGGTGTGGGTGTGGGGGTATGAGTGGGTGTAGGGGTGCAGGTGGGGGTGTGTGAGTGTGTGTGTGTGCGAGGGGGTGGGCATGGGCCATGGGAGGGTGTGAGGTGCGTGTGTGAGTGTTTATGGGTGTGTGTGTGGATGTGTGAGTGGGTATGTGTGTGTGTGTTGTTACCTACACTTCGTGTTAGCCTTCAAGTGGTGGCCCTGAAGTCCCGGCCGTGGCCTGGACTGGAGCAGTCGGGTCTCTGGGGAGCGCTTTTTGGGCACAGACATTTACCCCCAAGACAAAGGACCGGCGCAAGCCATTGCCCACGTGAAGACACAACAGAAAGTCTGCACAAGCCTCACGCGGTGCCGAGCACAGAGCGCCTCCCGCAGCTGGGCGTGCAGAAGTGCTCTGGGGCAGCGGGGTCCCTGCTCTTGCTTGCATCCCTCGGAGCATGCCGAGATGATGGGAACAGGAGAGCTTGGAAAAGTCAACCCCTTGCAGCAGAGCTCGCAGCCCCCCTCCGGAGAGCCCTGCCCTGAGACCAGCCTGATCTCGCTGCTGCAGCCCCACGGAGGAGACAGACTGTCCGATATTGTTAGACCTCAACCCACAGCCCCCAGGGCAGCCGGCTACGGGGAAGGCATCTGCTCAGGGTGCATGCATCCAGGACTGGGGGCGACTGGTCTCAGCGTGGGGCTGGAAGCAGAGCCGCCAGATGCCTTGTTCTCTCCCACCAAGGGCCTCAGACCTAATGAGGCTTCACTGATGGGACATGATTTGCAGACATGCTGCCAGGGTTGGTAATTGCTGGGCCGTGTCCCGTGTGTCTCTGGCCTCTGCCAGGTGAGCCAGGCTGTGTGCCAGGCTGGGCCGTGCCTCCCCGAGTGCCAGGAGCAGCTGGAGCGTGCTCTGATGCTGCAAAGGGGGCATGGCATTGCTTGGCGGGGCAACGTCTGGAGTTATCCAGCTGGCCACGGTAGTGCTGGCTCTGCTGTCTAGTTGGGAGGGGATTGGGGGTGAAGAGAAAGGCAGACCGGTGTTCTCGTAGCTACTTGGAGGGGAAACGCTGGCCTGAAAGGCGAGTTGAACTTGTCAGTGTCTGGGCTGCTGACCTGGCCTGGTGGCAGCTGCCGGAGCTCTCCTTGTCCTTGAAATGGTGGAGCTGGGGTGGGGGTGGGGGGTGTCTTTAGCAGACAGGACTTTGCCGCCAAGTGTTTCGGAGCTGAGCAGTGGGCAGGGGGTGGCAACGGTGAGCCGCCCGAGCACAGCACCCTCTTGGGTTCTCCGGGCGTCTGGCACTGGCCTTTCCCTTCCCAAAGCAGGATGCAGACCACTGGCTTGAAGGTGCAGCAAAGTAACTTCAGATCAGATCTCCGGAAAAAAAACCTCCTTCACTGCCAGAGCAGGGAGGCAGTGGGACAGGAGCTTGGAGAAGAGGGAAGACTCTTCAGCACTGGAGGGGTGCAAGGAGAGGGTGGACAGCTCCATGTCGGGGATGATCTAGGTGCAGCGATGTCTGGGTGCTACTAGGGGAGTTTTCCAGGCTTCTGGGCTTTGCTGGTTGCCTGTGACCCCCACCTTGCTGCTCTATGCATCAAGGGGGTGGGGGAGTTTAGGCCTCCCTTAGAGGCGCTGGGTGCTGCTGCAGGCCAGGCTGGGGATGGGGACTGGGCTGTGCCAATGCTCCTACTGGGACCAACCCCAGTGGGTCCTGGCTAGGGGGTTTTGCCCTCACGCTTAGGTTCAGATGGATGCTGCATTTGGGGTCAGAAGGAATTTCCCCCCCTGGTCACATTGATATGGACTGGAGGGGTTTTTGCCTTCCTCTGCAGCGGGGGCACAGCCTCTGCATGGGATCTCTCTATATGAGCAACCTTTGCAGCAGCAGGATGTTGGCAGCCGTGGTCCCCCCGCTTTCCCTGTGGCAGGGTCGGGTGTGATGCCCAGGCTGTGTGGTTGTGCTCAGAGGTGGGACAATGGGTTTGTCTGGACTGGTTTGCACAGGGCTGAACCTGCCTCAGGCAGGGGTTGGACTAGATGTGACCTCGGCAGGTCCCTGCCAGCCGCACTGCGGTAGGATTTTCTATGATTTTTGCTCCGTCCATCCTCTTTGCCCTGGCTGGCAGGGCCAGGAGGAAGTGCTACACAAGCCCTTATGGGCACAGCAGCTGTCCTGTGGTTGGGGGTCCTGTCGAGGGGTCCTAGAGCAGCTGTTGTGCAGTGGGGTGAGGTGGCCCAGCTCCTGGCACATGATACAGCAGGGATCATGGGGCTTGCAGCCCCTTGTGCCCTCCAGGACACCAGCGGTTAAATCAGAAGCTGCTCTAATGCCCCCAGAGAGGGGCAGACAAGGGCTTCTGCACCCAGCATTCGGAGCAAGCCCCGCGCCGGGGCTGAGGAAGGCTTTGCTCCTCCAAGCTCACGCCTGGCATGTGCAAGCTGCTCCCGCTGCTTCCTTTTGGGAAGGGAATGCTTAGCCCTGTGCTCTCCCTGCTCTCTTGGTGGGTGTGAAGAAGCCCCCAGGGCACCTGTGCTGGGCAAGATCCATCCATCTGCCGCTAGCAGCTCCCACAGGAGCAGCTCCAGGCTGCTGAGCCCTGGAATTTCCTCACAGGGCAGCTGCAGACAGCTGGTGATTTAGTCCCACAGTGGTTCTCGGTGCCGCGGCGGGATGCGGCCGCAGCCCTGTCATTACCCACCGCCCCTGTAGTCACACCATGGCCCCTCGCAGACAGGATCCATCCTATCCTAGGATGCAGCTAGCTCTGGGGTGGAGTGTGGCTGGCAGGTTGCAGGGGGCATTGCAGGGTGAGGAGGTGGAAAGGAAAATCCCTGCTTAGGTTTGCAGGGAAGAGGCAGGTGTCCCTTGCTCTCCGCGGCAGGGCTAAGTGGCTTTGTCCTCCCCCCAGGACTGGGCCTCATCTCCTTCCAGGGTCTCTTAAGCCGCTGGGTGCCCTTGGGAGCCCCCGGCCACACGTGCCAGCTGAGGCCCCTGTTCATTATGGGGCAGGCTCATCAACGCCCTGAGCCAGGATCTCTTGCGAGGAGAGGGCCTGGGGCCAGGCTGCAACCCCTCTTGCAAGAGAGGGCTGAGCTTGCCTTGCAGGGCTGGGGAAGGGGAAGGCGGGCTGTCCTGCCCCTGTGCCCAGCCGCCTTCCTCTCCTTGCAGGGGGAGCGGGAGCAGCTTGGCTCAGCCCTGAGTCATCAGCACAGCTGGTCACTCCAGTAAACAGTCCCTCTGTGCCTAAACCCTTGCACCCGAGGCTCGGCCCCCTGCCTCTCCGTTCCCTCCGGAGCGCTGCTGGGGTGACGCACGGCACTAGTTGTCCCCCTGCCTTGCTGCTGAGGGTCGTCACCGGTGGGCATGGGATAGCGGGGTCATGAATGCCAGGGGATGGGCCTTTGGAGTGCTGTGCCAGCGCTGGGGCTGGCATGGATATTTGTTGCTCCCTGAGCCGTGGACAAGAAGCTGAACAGGAGCCAGCAGTGTGCCCTTGCTGCCAAGAAGGCTACTGGCATCCTGGGCTGCATTGGCAGGAGCGGTGCCAGCAGATGGAGGGCAGTGATTTTTCCCCTTTATTTGGCACTGGGGAGGCCACATCTGGAGTCCTGTGTCCAGTTGTGGACTCCCCACTACACAAAGGATGTGGGGAAATTGGAGAGGGTCTAATGGAGGGCAATAAAAATGGTTGGGGGCTGGGGGACATGAACGGTGAGGGGAGGTTGAGGGAAATGGGCTGATGTAGTCAGGAGAAGAGAAGACCGAGGAGGGATTTGATAGCAGCCTTCACCTCCCTGCAGCGAGGTGCAAAGAGGATGGAGCTGGGCTGGTCTCAGTGGGGGCAATGACAGGACAAGGAGCAATGGGCTCAAGCTGCAGCAAGGGAAGTTGAGGTTGGATATTAGGAAAAACTCTCTCACTAGGAGGGTGGTGAGGCACTGGAACAGGCTCCCCAGAGCTGTGGTGAACTCTCCATCCTTGGAGGTTTTGAAGCCCCAGGTAGACAAAGCCTTGGCTGGGATGATGTAGTTGGGGCTGGTCCTGCTCTGAGGTCTCTTCCAGCCCTCATTGTCTATGTACCTATGAAGGGCCACGGGGCGTGGAGCTGGGGGCCTGCTGTGCCTGGCGCTAGGCTCACGGGTACCCACGGCAGCTGTTGCCCCATGTCTCCTTTGGAGATTGATGGACATCTCCCCCTGGCCCCAGATGCACATGCCCCTGCAGTCCACTCCATGGCCATGGGCTACCTCGCCTGCCAGAGCCACAGCCATGGAGAGACCCCTGAACTCACGTGCCTTGCTGATCTCTTTAGGCTGGTCCATGCCTCTGTATCCTGACCAGGGAGTCTTGGGCTGGGGGACGAATCCTGCCCTGGTGAGCAGTCTCTCTCATCCGGCCCTGGCGCTGCTGGAGCCCTCCTCCGGGCCTCCGACACTGCCGTGTGCAGCAGACCTGGCACCCTTCCTTTGCCCTGCTCCCTGCATGGGGCCTGCCCCACTCCAGAAGTGCCTGCCAGCCCCTCGCAGGCTGGGTCTGGCCCCACGCGCAGCCGCCACTCACGTTAATTAATAATAATCCCCCTGTCCCCTTCCCTTCACGCCTCCAGTGCATTAAGCCTGTAACCATCACAACGGGGCCTTCTTCCCTCGTGTAGGCGCCGGCTGTGAAGGCGGTTGTTGCTGCAGGGGACTAAAAATACCCAGCCATTATAGTACTGAACAAAGGAGCCGCTCAGGCTGGGTCTCTCCCCACCTCTGTATTTCTTCTGCAGGGCCTGTGGCCCCCTCCTCAGCTCTGGGCTTGCTCCATTCCCTTGCCCAGCTGTGCCTTGTGCTCCCAGCACTTCTTCCAGTGGTTACTGCTGGCTTCTGAGGCCGTGAACTTCCCTCAGAGCAGTGTTACGGGGGACGAGAGAGGCAGGAGCTAGGGGGCTGTTGGCTGCTTTACCACCTGGTGCTGAACATGTTTCCAGAGCTAAGCAGGTGTGGCATAGGAGACTTGGTGCCAGCAATGGGTGAAGCTGGGGCATGCAGTGTTTTGCAAAGTTGCAAATGCATCATGCAGCTGTACCCCAGCAGGGGCAAAATTACTGCCCCCTGCCCCCCTCCTCCCGAAGGGCAATTCTTCTAGCTTTCCAGCACCAGGTGCTGCCTTTGTGTGCGGCTGCCCTGGCTGTGTGCCTCCCTTGTCTGTGAGTGCAGAGCGGGAGAGCCAGGGACACTGATCCCATCACCCCAGTTGCATGGCAGGGGTCAGTGTCCATCAGCTCCTGAGCTGCCGAGGACGGGCGCACAGCTGGGGGAGCCTGAGTTGGGGGGAGGAGGGATTGCACCCCACAGAAAAGGGGTGACTGGCCCCCAGGGGCAGTGCTGGCATTGTGGGCCCCTCTCAATACTACCCCCCTCCGCCAACACTGGCTGCCAAGACTTCCCCCATTGCTGCCGTGCTCATCTCTTCACCGTAGCAACAAGCACAACATGTGGGCAATGCCCATTGCATGGGGAATGAACCTAATGGGAGCAGGACAGGTATTTGGGGCAAGGAAGGGGCCTGGCTTATAGCAGCCCATGGTTCAGGGCCTCCATCCCAGGTAATAGAGGAGCAAAGGAGTCATTCTACCCATTTTATAGCCAGGGAAACTGAGGCACAGAGCCATCAGCTCACACAGGGAGGTTGCAGCTGAGGCAGGACTGGACTCATCCTTCCTTACTGCCCCCAGGCCCAGCTGCCTCTCTCCCACCCTGCAGTCAGCAAGGTGCCTTGAGCTCCTCCAAGCGAAGCATCCCCTTGGTGTCCGCCTGGCACAGCCAGCTCCCCGGAGCGGAGCCACCGACTTAGGTCCATGGCCAGACCCTGGGCAAAGACAGGCAGGATAATAACCTGTGACTCAGCCCCGCCGCCTGCATGGAGCCGTGGCACTGGGAAGCTGCAGGCGTGTGCATGCATGTAGGGGAATTAGTTGGGAACACGCATGCCGCTGACAGCCACCGAGCCCGGCAGGAGCCCAGCTCCCACATGGGCTATTGCAGCCTGGTCCCTCCTCACCTTGTGGGGCCAGGGGCGGCGGGATGGGGCTGCAGCCCATTGCCCAGGCTTGGCAAGGGGGCAAAGCTGGGTGGGCATGGGGATCTAGCTGGGGGAACGTGTCTCTGGGCTCTGACCACGCGAGGGCAGCATCACTCTCCTGTATGCACGCGGTCAAACTGGGATGGTTCGGTGCCAGGCAGCGTGCTCCAGCTAAGCGCTCCAGCTGGGTTTATACCATGCCGGGAACTGCAGGCTTTGCTCCTTCAGGCCTCTTCTGGTCCCCAGGGAGGCACCAAACCCCCCATCCCCAGCTCTGGTAGGGGAGAAGAGGACTGTGAAATTTGCTGGCTTCCTGGAGGAGGGCAGTCGGGTAGCCCGGGTGCTATCCCAGGACTGGCTGCAGAGGGGGCATTGGGCCTGGGTCACAGCCCCGGGCAGCTGGACTGGCCCCATCCTGCTCTGCTTGGGGCGGACGGTCCCTGTCCTGCGGTTGCTGCTGGCCACCTGGCTCTGGATGGGCAGGGAGACAGGGCACCTCTCTGCCTTTGCTCTGGGTTTGGATCCCAGTGTCTAGAGACCTGCTGAGGAGGCTGCCGAGGAGACGGGGGCTGTGCTCTCAGTCTGCGGAGGTGTGCTTCTGTGCCTGTCTCCTGGAGTATGCCCCTCACTGTGGCATCCAGGTGCCCATCAGAGCCCCGGCCAGCAGGCTCTGGCCCTTGCCATCAGAAGCTGCCTTCCTCAGGCCTGGATTGGGCCAGCAGGGGTGGGATAAGGCCGGTCCTGAGGCTGCAATCGGGAACGCTTTCATTGTACCATGTATAGTAGTATTTGGGGAGGGGCGGCGGGGGTACTGGGCTGCACAGACAGAGCTGGGGGCATGTGGGAGGCTTCCATGCAGCCCCTTGCACCTCTGGGTGGGTGCCTTAGCTGACACACCCAGCCCCAAGTTGCTGGGTGCATGCCTCGGTTTTCCCAGATGTAAAATGGACACAGTGCCCCGTCATTCTTTCCCACTCCCTGTGTTAGGGCTGGCCAAGTGCAAGTCCATCGGGGTGGCGAGAGGGGATGATGTAGCTTGGAGAGCCAGGCAGGAGGAGGCCTGCTTTGCAGCCTGCACCCTCTCCCCCACGGGGCTGCAGCAGCTTGTGTCCCTCTGCAGAGCTGGGCCGATCACTGCTCCCGACTCCCCTGTGGCTGGTGGAGGAAGCTGGAGTTTTCTTTGCTTCCCAGCCTGCGGCCACGAGTGCAAGGAAGTGCACAGATGCAAGGAAGCGCACAGGTGCAATGGTGCAAGGAAGCCCCAGCAACACCCCACGCCAGGCACCTGTCCCTGGCTGCCTTGGACACTTGTGCTGGGAAGGCAGAGCCTCTTCCAGCCAAGTCCAGGGCCCAGCTGCCTCCGAGGGTCTCTCAAGTGAATTTGAATCCTCCTTGCAGCAGGGCCCTGCCAGTCCTGCTTTACCTGGGGCAGATTCAGTGCTCTGGGTATCTCTGGGCAATGGGCCCTGTGGTTTGAACGGGTAGTTTCCAGCCTCGCTTAGACAAGCCCGTGCCCAGGGTGTTTGGATGGGGATGCTGCTCTTGTTTTAGGCAGGGGGTTGAATGCAATGTGACCTCTGCAAGGGCCCTGCCAACCTGGCTGTTCGACGATCTTACAACAAGCTTCTGGGCATTGCCCCGGGACTCAAATGGAGCAAAGGCATCAGCCACCCCTCTTCTTCCTATGCTCCCAGGGGCTGGCAGATGCCCCACCAGGATTTGCAGTGGCTCAACCCTGCACTGGATGGCTTTGCTCTGCGTCTGGTTGACCAGCCCGTTCCCTGGGCTCCCTTGCCTGCCACAGGAGCTGACGATACAAGGGACCCATTGAGCGCAAGGAGGAGATAGCTGGCCGGATAACCATGCAAATGGAGACAGCTCTGGCTGGGAACAGCTGCTGTGGCACGTAGGAAGCCAGGTGCTGTCGGGTTGCAGACGGGGAGGTCTGCAGGCAGCTCATTGCATAGCTGGCGTGCCACATGCCACTGCCACGGGGCAGGGCAGGACAGGTAGTGGCGTGTGGCATGTCTTAGAGGGTGAACTCCCCAAAATGTGTGAGTGTAAGCCTATTCAGGGCCCGCTCCTTGCACCATGCTCAGTCATCCCTTGACATGTTGCATGTACTGGTGCCTGGCTATGGGGGTATAACAACCCGCTCCTGGCCGCAGGGGCTGCTCCTTGCAGCGTGGGGTGGCAGGACCTGCTGGCCCGTTTGCAAGGGATCATCCTTGTGCCTTGGGCAGGCGGGCACTTGCGGGCCAGCAGAGCAGCTCCATCCGTGGCTCAACACGGAGAGCGGCTCCTGACAGGAGCCGGAGGCTGCAGGATGGGCGCCCGGCTCAGCCAGCCCCCAGCTCTTTCTGGGACGTGGGTCCCCTCATCAAGCTGCACGCAGAGCATCCCGGGAGCGAATGTCTGGCCCGTGGGCTCCCAAGCTGAGCAGCAGCTCCAGCATGCACCCATTTCTGTGGGGTAATGTGGAGGGCCACCAGGCAAGGAAAAGCCAGGGTCCTCTCTGCCTGCTAAGACAGGGGACAGAGATGGGGCTGCCGGCTCGGCACCACCAGTATGTGCAGGGGGAGGCACAGGACCTGCGGGTAGCGAGGGGCAGCACCCGCCCCAAAGGATGGGAGAAAGGGACACCCGCTTGCCCCCATGTTACAGATGGGGAAACTGAGGCAGGGCTCTAGCAGAACTCAAGGGCATGGAGGGTGCTTATGGGGGGCTTTGCGGGACTTGAGGGCAGGGGTTGGGGAGCAGGGAGAGAGGAGGCCTGGCCCCAAGCTGCTGCCAGTAGCCGGTCGCCAGGCATATGCGGATTTGTGCCCCACAGGGCCCAGGCTCTGTGTGTCTGTGAGGAGGCTGGGGGTGTCTTCGTGCCTCAGTTTCCCTGCTCTTCTTCCAGTGGTGGGGGATGGCAGTGGAGGAGGGAGGGGTGTCTTCATGCCTCAGTTTCCCTACTCCCCTTTCACCAACTCGTGCCTCCGCTGACTCGTGTCCCCCAGAGCCCGGCTGCGTGTGATGGGGTGGGGGGTGGGGGTGTCTCCGTGCCTCAG
>NW_005842866.1:130368-151301 GCF_000455745.1 Alligator sinensis
CCCCCCAGCACCCAGCACCCAGGCGCTGGCCCCCAGCCCCGCGCATTCTCCCGCACGACACCTCCTCGCGCTGCCCCGGGGGTCGCTGCTCGTTGCCGGCGGCCCCGCAGCTCCCGGGCACCGGGCTCTGGCTGCCTCCGCGGCTGGCAGCGCACGCGGGCTCCGAGCTGGCTGCGAAGTAACTTCAGCCGGGGGGGCTGCGAGCTGGAGCAGCCGGAGTGAGCCCCAAGCTAGCAAAGCCCCCCTCCTGCAGCATCGCTGGCCCGGCCCCCCCCCCATGCCCATCCTCATCCCCTTCCCTGGACCCTGCCCTTGGCAAGGGCAGGTGGGCACAGGGAGCTGGCACCTCCCAGATGGTTGCAGTTTTGGTGCCAGGTGCCAGCCCCTCTTCCCTGCTGGCGGAGGCTGCACCATGGCAAGGCTCCCGGTGGTTGCTAAGGGTGCCCGGCTTCGGGGAGGGGGTGGAAAAGGCTCTTGCCCGGTTTGCACGCTGGTGTTACGCGCACACGGTGATAGCTGGCTGGCTGTGCAAAGCACTGCACGGCAGCCAGGCCCTTCCCAGAGGGGCGTCCAGGATGCAGGGAGCAGCAGTTTCCTGGCCCCCCAGGAGCTCTGGCAGGGCGAGGTGGCAGGGATGCACATCAGCGGCCGCACTGGGGCTGGGAGCCCCCAAAGCCACGGGCCGGGGTGTGTGCTGTTGCAGGCGGAGCCTGGAAGGCCCTGATCCCCCGCCCCGCTGCGCCCTGCTGCAGGCAGTGTCTGTGCGCTGGAATTTGTCTGCCCGGTATGATCAAACTCAGATGTCGCCAGTCCCCTGCAGCCAGCAACTGCTCTCCTGCAGCTGGCGGTGGAGCTGGGTCTCTGGACAGCCCTGGCATGGCTGAAGCCTTCATCCGGCGCTGCCAGTGCCATGTAGGGATCAGGCGGGACAGACCTGCTTTCTGTGGAGGGGACTCTGAACAGCGCCAGGCCTGGCGCGGGGTCAGACTTCCCCCCAAGCGAGGCAGAGGCTGCAGCGACTTGCGTGTGAGGCGGGGTGAGCCTGGCCAGGGTGGGGGAGGCGAAATTGGTCTGGAAAGGATCCAGGTTGGGGAACAGACTCCTGCCCGTCATCGGGAGATGCAGGGGATGCTGCGCTGCGGGGTTGGAAAGCAACCGTCTTGCGGAGAGCATGTGGCGCCTGTATTATACATGAATGCACATGCACAGGGCCTGCATTCCACGTGAATGCTCACACGCACGCACAATGTCTGGATTGTACATGCACACACATGCCCATACACACACTGCCTATACAGTATTGCACATGCGCACACAGGCACACACGTGCGCACCCACACACACTGCCTGTATTATACATAAATGCACATGCACAGGGCCTGCATTCCACGTGAATGCTCACACGCACGCACAATGTCTGGATTGTACATGCACACACATGCCCATACACACACTGCCTATACAGTATTGCACATGCGCACACAGGCACACACGTGCGCACCCACACACACTGCCTGTATTATACATAAATGCACATGCACAGGGCCTGCATTCCACGTGAATGCTCACACGCACGCACAATGTCTGGATTGTACATGCACACACATGCCCATACACACACTGCCTATACAGTATTGCACATGCGCACACAGGCACACACGTGCGCACCCACACACACTGCCTGTATTATACATAAATGCACATGCACAGGGCCTGCATTCCACGTGAATGCTCACACGCACGCACAATGTCTGGATTGTACATGCACACACATGCCCATACACACACTGCCTATACAGTATTGCACATGCGCACACAGGCACACACGTGCGCACCCACACACACTGCCTGTATTGCACATGAACCCACATGCACACACGTGCGCACACACACACACTGCCTGTATTATACATGATGGCATACACACGCACACACCCAGTGTTTGTATTATACCCGCACACACACACATGCACAATGCCTGTATTATACATGAATACACACACACACACTGCATTTATTATATGCACGCACACACACAACAGCTACATCCTGGTGGATTGTGGTCCGGGAGCTGTTCCACGTGCGTTGCTCTAGCAGGGGGTGTGGGGAGCTGGAGGCAGGGACGGTGGGGTGAGTCCAAGGGTAAGTGCCTGGTGTCGCCCTCTCTGCTGGCCCCGGGACAGAGCCAGCGCTGTAGGCAGCTGTGGGATGGCAGCCCGGGCCCTCCAGGAGAGGCAGAACAGAGGAAGGATGGTCTAGTGCTACGGGCAGGGATCAGAGCTTTGGGAGACACGGGTTCGAGTCTCTGCTTTGCTACCTGTGTCTTGTGTGACCTTGGGCAAGTCCCTTAGCCTCTCAACTTCGGTCCCTGTCTGAGCAACGGAGTCTTAGACAGAGAGCAAGAATGAAGGATGCCCGCATGCACGCGGGGCTTTGTGCCAGGTTCCCGGCTGTTCTCAGGCCTGGGGCTGGTCAGATTCGGGTGTGGGTGCCCCTTGCCCAGCAGCTGGGCCGAGCTGTGGGCAGTGGGTGATGTGGTGCTAAGGGCGTCTGCTCCCGTCTCCACCTCCGTGCTGATGCTCCCCATCCTGAGCTGGGCCCTGGCAGAGGGCCTCTGCACAGGTCCCTTCATTAAAAGGCTCCTAATGAGGGGATCTCTAACATTGCTCCTGTTGCAGGGAGGTCTTTGGGGAGGCAGTAGCAGGATCGGGGCCTCGCCTGGCTGGCGGCAGGCTCAGGCCGTTGGGTGAGGACACTGCAGGGCTCTGTCTTGGGGTTCTCCAGGGTTTCCCTCTTCCCTGTGACCTCCCTCCCCGGCCCTCGTCTCACGTGTGACGCCAGCACCCCACCCCGGCTGCTCCCCGTGCTGAGGTCGCCCTGGCCGCCCGTCCGTCCGTCCGTCCATCCGGGCCTGGAGGAAATGGGCAGGCCAGCGTTCTGCCTCTCGCAGGGACGGCACGGCTGGCCGGGATTCCTGCAGCGCTCGCGGCCGGGGATGGGCTGTGAAGATGGGCGGCCTCCAGGACAGCGTGAGCACGAGCCCCTTTCTCTCGGGATCGCTTCTGTCCCTGAGCCCCCTGACCCTCTCCCCTCCTCATGCTCCTCCCTGCTGGGCTTCTTCTCCTTGGCTGTCTTCCTTGTCCTCCTGCCGTCCCTCTGTGTCCCAGCCCTGCCTGGGGTCTGCAGTGTCCCTCCCTGTCCCGGGTCGCATGTCCCTTGCCATGTCGTACCAGTGCAGGCAGGGGTGGCACGCGGGGCTTTCCGGGAGCCATTGGGCCAAATCCTCGGCTGGTTCAAATCCCCAGGGAGAGCAGGGGGCTGGTGCCGATTCCTGCCAGCTGCTGGGGTGGGGGCTCGGGGAGTGCATGGCAGGGGCGCAGGACAGCCGCTGGCCAGCTGTGCACGACCCCAGGTCCCCATCAGCCTTGGAGGGAGGCCGTGGGAAGCCATGAGCTGGCTCTCGGGCCTGGGAAGAGAAGCCAGAGGGCTCTTGGCAAGGGGTGGGCACGGTGTTTGCAAGGGGCAGAGCTCCCTGAGCCCCTGGTCTGAGCCCCTGGGGCGTGCAATAGGGCTGACTCATTGCTGCTGCTCTGGGGACAGGAGGTAGGGCCTGTCCGGTCCTATCCCCGCCACGTCATGGTCCCCCGTGCACAGCGCTGGCCCCCGTCAGAGGCTTTGAGACATGACGTGGCCTTGGCATCACTCACGCAGACCCCCACATCGCTCAAGCAAGTGATGCTACTTGGTTCTCCCCCCCAGCTCAGCCCAGTATGAGCCTTTACCCTGAGGTCTAGGAGCCTGCCGTGCTGGGCACTGTACATGGGCAGAGCCTGAATGGATGCAGGGGAGAGTCCTGAGACCTCAACTGCAGGCAGGGAAACTGAGGCACAGAAGCGTGATGTGCATGAAGTCTGCCGGGGACCCCGGCTAGTGGGACCTGCCAGCTTGGGTCTGCTCTGGCTCTCTCTGCTTCTGGACTCTCAGGCAGGACTGAGTCGGGGAGGATAGGTGATGAGAGGCATGGGTCTCTGTCCCCCACCCCTCTTCATGGCTGCGGCTAGCAGGAGCCCCTTGCCCTATTCTTTTCCTCCCCTTTGCCGTGCAAGGAGAGGGGAAGGAAAACTTGGCGGGAGCTGAGCCAGCCCTGCGGAGGGAAGGATGGGTGCAGCTGGGAGTGGGAGCAAGCGATTCCCATGCAGGCTGCTCTGGCATCTACCCCCAGCTGAGTCTAGGGGCTTGCAAAAGGCTGCCACCAGGTCCTGCCACCCTGCTCGAGTCCCTGCCACCAGGCTTCAAAGCCGTCGCGGGCTCTTATCTTCTCTTGCAAGCTGCAGGCGAGGGGGCCGCAGCAGGGCTTGGCTACAGATTGGAGGGGCCCCCAGGCCTGCTCTGGGCACTGGGCTGCCTATAGTGTATGCCCCTGGGTCTGTTTGCACCTGCTTTGGCTGTGACGTGAGATGCAGCCGGTTGCAGGACAGCAAGGGAAGAGGCTGGAGGCCTGCATGTGGGGCTCTGTGAGCTGCAGACAGTGCCAGAGCCACAGATCCAGATCCGAGGGGGCTTGGTGGCAAACGTGCCCCATTGCCTGCATCTGCAGCTGCCCAGCAGCTTGTGCTTGCGTCCGAGCTGAGGCTAGGCTTAGCTGTGCCATGCCTGAGGTCACGTAGCAGGTCGGTAGCAGAGAAAGGTCCCTAGTCTCAAAGCTTGAAACTGTGCTCCAGCCAGCACTGCTGCCAGGCATCACTTTCCCCTGGGCATTGGACATGCACCAAGCTCCTTGCCCCAGTTGTCTCTGGCATCAGTCAGGGCAGTAAGTAGCTCAGGTGTCCTGGCCTCTGGAAGGGGAGCATGTCTCTGTGCCCCCAGCCTGACTCCCCACTGCCCAGCCCGCGTGCAATCACTGTTTGGAGCCCAGCTCGGCCCGCGCCCGGGCTGTGCTGGTTGCCATCTGCGGCCCCGTCATCCTTCTTCCTCCCTGCCCGACTGGGCCGAGCCCCGATGCAATTACCAGCTGACACCCCCATGCATCACAGCCTAATTGATATGTGTTAGCAGCCTGGGCAGACAGGCCTTAATCTAATCGGGCCGAGCAGGGCTGGCGCGGCGAAGGCAGAGCTGCATGCCTGTCTGCTGTGGGTGCTCAGGTGGCGTGGAGGCCCCCGCCGCGCCTGGGACTGGATGGCGTGTGAGGATCCCGAGGTGGTGGGTCTGGAGGGGGCAGCTCCCAGAGGCTTTGCACAGGCTCTGCTGGTCCCATCTGCGGTGCCAGGGCTGCCTCGGGCTGTGCACATGTGCTGTCGTCCCTGCCCTAGCTCCTTATCCTCTGACTTTTGCCTCCTTGCCAGTCCCTGGGGTGGGCATCTGGGGGTCCCGAGCATGCTCAGATCCCAGGTACTGGTGCAAAGTATGCCCTGAAGCCCCCCCTGCTTCTGCTGGGTGACGGTGCGTCCAGGAGCTGACTTCTCCTTGCTTTTGGGAGTGCAATGGGCTCTGCCTCCTGGCTGTCCCCGAACCGCAGTAAGGAACCCAGGTGTCCTAAATGCCATTTCCACCCCCAAGGGCTACCTGAATTGGTTTCCAGCAGATGGTTTTCAGGCTGAGACCGATGGCAGGCTGGCGGGGGAGGTGGGGCATTAGCCGCAGGGTCTTCAGGGCTAGTAAGGTGAAGCATTGTGGCTCATGGCCTAGTAGAGATCGGGACTGAGCCGTGCACCCCCAGCAGCAAGACCGCCGTCCCCATGGGTCCCTGCAGTGACTGACACCGACCCGTGTTAGCATGCCCGGCCCCCGGCTCCCTTCCCCCGTGTTTTACAACTGTGTTTCCTTAACAGATCTAATTGCATTAGCGAGGCAGCCGCCTCGGTAATTAGAGGCTCTGCCTGGGATGCATCGCAGAAGA
This sequence comes from Alligator sinensis, assembly GCF_000455745.1. Classification (NCBI taxonomy): domain Eukaryota; kingdom Metazoa; phylum Chordata; order Crocodylia; family Alligatoridae; genus Alligator; species Alligator sinensis. The sequence continues at coordinate 136,268 of NW_005842866.1, forward strand.
GCCATTTGTCTTTGGGATGCGGTGCGTGCACGTCTGTGTGCAGGGGTGTGTGTGTGAGGATGGTCTCAGGGGGTCTTTTCTGAGTTGCATCCTTGGGGGGAGAGGCGCATCCCTGGCTGAGAGAGCAGTGGGCTGTGAATCAGACCTCTTGGGTTTGGGAGGTCGGAGCAAGGGGGCTGGGATTTCTCCCCACACTCCCCATAGGACTGTGGCTGTGGGTGGGATCAGGATGGCTGGGTCTGTCTCTCTGGGACATAGAGACCCTCTTCTGGGGTACAGGGCGGCAGTGCCCCGTGGGTGGGCAGGCAATGAAGTTATCCGTGGGCACGTGCCCACCCTGCTTTACAGCTCCGGTTGGCCAGCTTTTCTCCCCAGGGTCTCCCCGACCAGCACGCTGTGCCTGGCTGGCACGCTGCACCCAGTGCACCCCTGGGGACAGGCTCAAGCAGGCGGCAAGGGGAAACTGAGGCACCTAGTGGGGGTCCATGATCTGCCCCAGGCCTCACCCTGCAGGGTGGGGGCCGATCTGGGAGCAGAACCCAGGTGTCCTGAGTCCCCGTAAGGACATCAGCAGTGCCAGACTGAGTCACGCCGGGTCCGTCTAGCTTGGTGTTGCACCTCCAATAGTAGCAGGCATGGATGTTTTGCAGGGAGATATCTCCAGAGGGGTCTGTCCCCTATGCACCACCCTCCCTGACATCCACCATCTGTTGGGTTAGAGATACCCAATGCTTCTGTTCAATAGCCATGAGCAGATCGATCCCCCATGAAAGTATCCGGTTCCTTGCTGATCCTGGATCAGCTATCCGCCTTCACCCTGTCCTGTGGCAGTGAGTTCCACAAGTTAACAACATGTCGCATAAAAAAAAGGGTCCTTTTCCTTGTTCATTTTGAACCTTTTAATATTCTAGGACTTGGCGAGCAGCAGGTCTCCGTTCACTTGCTCTATACCCTTCGTGACCATATAGACCTCTGTGCTGTCCCCCGTCCGCCTCCTCTTCTCCATACTGAAGAGTCAAGCCCTTCAAGTCCCTCATTTTTGCTGCCCTTCTCTGTCCCTTCTACTACATATTTCTGGAGACGTGCTGACTCCCCTAGCCGGTGCTTCCCACTCTCCGAGGAACGGTGGAACGGGATCTACCCCCAACCCAGCCATGGGCCTGATTCTGCCCTGCCGCTGCATACGGCCCCGATCCAGCCAGAGACCCACGTGCCACTGGCTTGGAGGAGACCGAGTCTGCATTGCTGCGGACAGAGGAGCCGGGGGCTCAGATCCTTGTACTGGGATGGCCACCTACCTTGCACGGCAGGGTGCCCGTTGGAGGCAGGCCAGCGCCACGGCCAGTCCCGGCCGCACTGTGTGGGGCTGTGCTGTGCTCTGCTATCCTGGCATTCCCCGCTGCAGCAATGCCCTCCCTGCCAGCCCTGCCTGTGCCCTGCAGGTGGTACACCCCCGCCTCCCCACCATGCCTCAGTTTCCCCATGGGGCCGGCCTGGATCCTTCTCCCCACGCTGTATTTTGTGCAGAGCTTGGAGCGTCCAGGGCGGCGGGCACAGACTTCCCAGGGAGTCATTTGTCTCCGCGTCAGCATCGTTTCCTCCCGGTGACACAAACACATTAGCAGGGTAATAAAGGGGAGGAAAGGGCCGGGGACCGCGGCCGCACACAATGCCGCGCTTGGACGCGGGACAGAGGCAGCGCTGCAGGCACGCCCGGCTTCCTCCCCCACCCCCTGCCGGCCGCAGGGCCCCCATCCGCCCAGCCGGGGTGAATGGCCTGGGGTTGGGGGACCTGGACCCAGGTCGCCACTCCCTGCCTCAGTTTCCCCACTTTGTCCAGAGGCAGCTGCCATCCTTCTTGGGCCCTGTCAGGCAGGGAGTGGTTTGTACAGCACCATGCACGCCGGGGCCTTGATCTCCAGGGGCTGCCAGGCATGGGTTTGCGGTGCTTTCTGCCAGGCTGTTTGCAGGCAGGGCTGAGAGCCCAGCGGTGCTGGGCTGGACCCCCAAACCCCTTGGAAAGGGCCGAGCTTGCAGCATCTTCTCCCTGATGGACTCACCGCAGCCGAGTCCGCGATCAGACCGTGGCACGTGGCCTTCCAGGAGCCCAGGCTGTGCAAGGGGGGAAGCCAAGCCCTTGTCCAAGGCACGGCAGACCTGCCCTGCCCGACCCCCTCCCTTATTCCTTTCCTGCAGCCTGAATGAGCTGCCTCCATGCCAGGAAGGGAGCCATGGGGGGACCCCCGTGGCACGAGGAGCTGCCAGGGCCGAGGGAGAGGGAAGGGGTGAGGCTGTGGGGGTCAAGCCCCAGTCCCAGGGTTCCTGCTTCCAGCCCCTGTGGCCTCGGGTGCTCGATGAGCCTGCGAAATTCCCCTGTGCCGGAGACGGGGCCTTTCTTCTCGCGGCGCTGAGACATGTCGCACGTAGGTGCTGGCACCGACCCGCCAGGCACGGGGCTCCCCTTGGGACGGGGCTGTGTGCGGGGCAGGCCACGGCCCCCGGGGTGGGCAGGGTGTAGGGGGTGGGCCGGGGCAGCCTGGCTCTTGGGACTAGGACCTAGACCTTAATCAGGTGTCAATCCGGAGTCATTCCTTTATGAGCTGTTTGGGCCTATGTGGGCACAGCGGCCAGGAAACAGCAACAACATGCAGCTGCAAGGGCAGAGAGGCGTGATCCCAGCATGAGATCTGCTGCCGGCAAGACGCTTTGGTGCCCTTTGTGCCTCAGTTTCCCTGTCTATAGTATGGGTACAGGGCCCTCTGCCTTGGTGCTTTGCAAGGGCTGCCAAGAGGGCTGGGTTTGCCTGGCAGCTGCTTTGTCATCTGCTCTGGATTCACGCTGAATGCCAGGCCGGTACCCCCGTGTCGCATCTGGGCAGGCTCCAGGAGGGTTTTGCAGGCCGTGATGGAGATGGGGTGGGAGAGGGGATGGACCTAGGGAAGGAGTGAGTGAAGCAGGCAGGGAGCAGTGAATGCGAAGGTGGGATACGGGCCAGGGGAGCTGGGGCTGGCGTGGAGGCCGGCTTCGGTTGCATCCATCCCCAGGCGTTTGTCGCCCAGTCGAGGCTCCCAGGATGTCCTGGGCGTGTGCACGCGTGATCTGCACAGCTGCAGCCACGTGCGCTGTATCGGAGCTGTGCACGTGTGCGTGTGTGTGCACACATCTCCAGGTGCATGTCCGTCCTGCTGGTGTGCAGAGCAGGCACCGCCCAGCCCCATGTGTCTCACCAGCCTGTTGTGTCCGGACGTGCCTGCAGGCCCGTCGCCCCCTGTCCTGGCCCATCCCCGCCTGCCCGAGGAGAGGAAGCGTACAGCCTGTGACCTGACCCTGGCCCCGTGCATGCTCTCGCTTCCTGCCATGAAGGGGTGTCCGGCCCACGACCCTGGGTCTGGCTCCGGCTCTACCCAGGGAGTTCAGCTCCTCAGCAGATTCTTGCCCCTCCAGGCAGGAAGGTGAGAGCCCTCGATGCCACTCATTGCACGGGGAGCTGGGTTCGGGCCCAGCTCCGCTACTGCCTTGCTGGGTGGCCTTGGCGCAGTCACTTAGCCCCGCTGTGCCTCAGTTTCCCACCGCAGTCTGGGCTGTGAGTGCAGACCTTGCAGGGCTGCGCTGAGCATGGTTTATGACATGCCAGGGGGATGCCAGGGCAGAAGCTGGGTGTTTGCATGCGCATCTTCTGGCCCCTGTCTCTGGCGATATCTTGGGGCTGTTGTAGATGAGGGAGAAGCGGCTTGCCCAAGGTCACAGGCTCAGTTGCTGGCAGAGCTAAGGCCAGGACTCAGGACTTCACAGCCTGTGGGTTCAAACCATGACCTTGCTTTCTCCTGGCGTCTGGCCCAGGATTGGGGCCCCAGCACCTGGAGCAGGCTCTTTGTAGAGCCTGCTGCACCGAGCACCGAGTCAGATCCTCCTACCGAGCTCAGGGTCCCGGGCTCAGCATTTCAGCTGAACTGAAGGGGGGACCCCCAGCAGCCCAGAGCCCCCCGACTCTGCTCCAGGCCTCTTCCTCACAAGGGAGAGCACCCACCTCAGTTACGGGTGATCTAGGTGTAGCATTGCCCGGGCTCAGTCCAGCTCCCATGGTTGTCACTGGCAAGATGCCAGGGCTCGGGCAAGTTTGGGCCGGGAGCTCTGCCCATGGGGGCAAGGAGGGCCTAGGAGGCAGGACCCCGAGAGAGCTGTCCCGTGGATGGGTGCAGGTGCAGGAAGGACAGGGTTAACTCATTCCTCCTCTCCCACCGTCCCTGCATTCAGCGTCGGCTTCAGCTGAGCAATTTCTCATATTCCTGTAATTTCCACCGTGCGCCGCTAATAATCACAGCCATTAACCCCCCCGCCGGGAGCCGGGCCCGGGCCCTGGAAAAATTAACTGTGAAACACTGCTCTATTCTCCAGACCTCATGGGGCTGGTGCAGAGGAAGGGGAATGGCAAGGACCCTTCTTTATGGTCCTGCTCATGATGCAGCTGCTTCTGGGGTGGGATGCCTCGGGTATCAGTACTGCCATAGGGAGAGGGGAAGGGGAACATGGGTAAGCTAGGGGCTTTATGTGGGAGGAACCTTGCATAGAGCCCCTGCCCGTAACCCCCGGCCGGGCTGGGTCCGGCAGGGGGATTTGGTTGCATAGTTAGCCGGCTGCGTGCAAGGGTTGCTTTGCTAATTATCCCTTGAAGCCTCTTGTCTCTCTCCAAGTTCTTGGCACCCGTCGCATCCTGCGACAGAGAGATCCGGGGTTAGTTGCGGGCTGGGTGAGAGCAGAGGTGTTCTCTGCCGGGCCAAAAGGCAGCCACTGCTGGGGTGCAGCCAGGCAGGGCCGTGGTGTGGCACCCGGCTCAGCCTCTCCCACTCCTGCGGTGCATGAGATTTTGGGGTCCTGGCTGCACCCCTATGCAGGAGGGCTCCCATCCAGCCTCTAGACAAGCCCCGCTGCCAGGTGATAGCTCTGGGGCTCATCCCATCTCCTCCCCCGTGCCTGGATGGAGACAGGTTTTGCTTGCGGTTGGGCTGCTCCTCTCACTGCTCCCGGAGTCTTGCACCCCCACCTGCCATCCAAGGCCTCGACTGTTGTGGACAGCCAAGGCACCTGCCCCAGGTATTCCTGCTAGGATGGGCCGGTCGCCTCTGTGCCCTGCTCTGGAGATGCCTGGGTGCCCCTTGGTGTGCTGTTCCAGGCTGGAAACTGTCTCTCCCCAGGGAGAGGCCCAGCCATTCCCAGGCTGCTGGAGGTTGTCAGCTGCTGCAGAGAGCCTGGTCCCAGGCGCCCGCACCGTGCCAGTCTCCATCACCCAATGCATGTACCGTCCGCAACCTCCGTTCATTCCCTGTCAGTTGAGCCCCGGGGCCTGCTCTGCACTCCTGCCCCCGTACCAGCTTCATCCCTCGCCTCTGCCCCCTCTCCCATTTCTCCTTGTCCTTAAAATGCAGCGCCCAGAGCTGCCCATGGGCCCATCACCTCCCGTGCACTTGGCATCTTTGCATTGCTCCCTCGTGCTCTGCTTGCAAAGTACCTGGACACCCAGGCTCTTTCTCAAGGGTGCTGGTACCCAGCCAGCGACCCCCCTCTGCATGCACATGTCCTTCCCACAGGGTCTCCCTGTGTGTTGCTCTAGATTGAGATGGGTGCAGACCGCAGCTTTGCCAGGCCCTGTGCTACATGCAGGACGGCAAGGCAGCCCTGTCCTGTCTGACATCCCCTTGGGCACCCAGAGCCCGGGCTGTCGTGGCAGCGAGCTGGCGCTGGCTCTGAGCAGGGTGCCTGGCTCTGCTCGGAGGATAACTGGTGCATGGGATCGAGACAGGGAGGAGAGACATAGAGAGCCCAGCTAGCCCTGGCAGTGAGCCCCTGGCAGCCCTGGGCATGGAGGGTGACTGCCACATGGGAACTTGATCCCGTCCCGGGCCCGGATAGATGAAGACGAGCCGGGTTTTATGGAGGGAAGCGGGGCAGGGATGAAGCCTGGGCCCCCAGCACCAGCCCCCTGCGACTCTGGGGCTTTGTTAGCAGCCGTCTATGAAAAGCGAGCCCTGGACGTCTTCTCTGCCTGCGTCCCCGAGCAGATGGAGATCCTAGCAACCGGCGCCGGCAGCCACGGCGCCAGCAGCCTGCTAATTATTATTCATAATCAAGGCAAATTAGCCTCGATTTTCGGGTTGCCGATGGCTGTTCCCCACTCCCCGTTCACCCTTCTCTTCCTGCCTGTGCGGCTGGCGGCCGGGGGGGGATGCTGCCCCGGGAGCTGTGGTCTGCAGAGGGAGGCCCACACCCTTGGCCAGCTCCGCGTCATGCCTCAGTTTCCCCATCCTCGGTGATACAGGCAAAGCACCCTGATGCCAGGGGTGACCCCAGTTCTGCTCATACCACCTGAGCCACGGGGCAAGGCCATGTTTCCTAGCTTGGCCTCTGCTCCCCTGGACCGTCCCGCTCCCCCATTGACTGAGGTTGAATCTCTCGTGCCCGCCTCTCTCTGGAAGCTGCTCCAGGTGCCATCTCCTGGGGGTTGCAGTGGATGGGGAGTCTCTTGCAAGCAGCCTGCCCTACAGCTGACTCCTGGAAAGGGGCTGCCCGCTTTCCCGTCCTGCAGGAGCCCTCTTCTCTAGGGAGGACCCAGTTGGTGCTGCAGGGCTGGGCATGGAGATGACCATGGTATTTCCGTGCTTGCCAGGCTGTTCCTGCCATCATCTTGGCTCCTCTCCTTGCACGCAGCCCCAGGGGTGGGTGCCTTCTGGTGCTGGGCCAGCATCCCCTCCCTGTCCCCGTCCAGGGGAAAAGATATCTAGGAAGCTCATTAAAATCCCCCAGAGCCCGAGCGGGCTTGGGCCAGGCGGCAGGAAGGCGAGTGCCCTTCCCGAGAAAGCCTTCCAGGAACACCGTGTCCTGCCGCCGCACTCTGGAGCTCTTCCTCCATTACGAGTGCAGACCCGCGGCTCCTCTCCCTGGCCTCATAGTAGCTGGAGCCCCCTTGGATGCCAGGTTCGGGCCCTGCCGGCCATGGCAGTGAGTCCCTGGCTGTGTTCCACCCCAGAGGTGGGTGCATGGCACAGGGATGTGTGCATGGCTAGATGCTTGCCTCTCGGGTCAGACCCTTTTCTCGGTGCAGCGAGTCATGCGGCCACTTCTGGCAACCGTGGCACCAGCTCCTGATCAACACCCCCGTGCTCTGTTGTCTGCTGCATCCTAGTTGACCTGCTCCCCGCACCCCTCCGGTCCGAGCTGAGGCCCTCCAAGCGGGCAAGGGGGCACTTAGGAGACCCCATGCCCAGCATGCACCCATCCAGAGGGACAGTGCGGGGTGCCCTCGGGTCTGCCCTGTCCCGCTGTGCCTGGCTTGATTCAGAGGTGGGCTGAGAGGTGGCCGGGATGCTCGGTAGGGCCGTCGACCTGGATGGGGTCTTCCTGGGCACGTTGCAGTCGGGCTTGCTGATGGGCAAAGGGGGTCGAGCCTCCAGGCTGCTAGCCATCCTGGTCTGTGAATACAAGCACTGTCCCCATGGGAGAGAGCCCCCGGCTCCCTCCTGCACATCTCAAGGCTTTTTCCAGGCTCTTTGCAAGCATCGAGGTCTGCACTGCAAAGCCCTTTCCCCAGGCAGAGAAACCTTGACCCAGCACGGCTGCAGATCGACCCCTTCCCGGTGTGTCCCTGTTCCCCTCTGCCCCTCAGTCTGCCCCTGTCCCCTGCGTTGCTGCTGTCTGGCCCGTCTCGCTGAGGCTGACAGCGACGAGTGAGCTGCTGCTGTCTCTGCCACTGATGGCATCTTATGGGCTTAGGCACATCACCCAGCCAGGCACTGTGAGAAGCATCCCCCACCCTTGGGTGCCAAGTGCCCCGTGTGGGTGGGTGGGTGTGTAACGATGGGCTTGGGGCTCTTGGCATGAATCCAGGGGCCAAATTCCACCTTGGGGCAGCTCCTTTGGAGCCAGCATGAACACCCCTACCCTTAGCCCTACTCCTACCCCTAACCCTGGGCCTGTTTCCTGCCCGGGGACGTCAGCGCTGGCTGCTGCAGGCACACGGCCCTTTCTCTTGACTCGCTCTTTCCATCGGGGCCAGGCAGCTCCCTGCCCCCCGCTGCGTGGATTCATCATGGGGTATCACGGCCCCCATTCCCCCGCTGAGTGCAGCCCTGCCCTGTCCCCCCGCCGGCCAGGCGGACAGCTGAGCACGCCGTGCATCCACCACCCGCCTCCTGCTCCGCCTTAATCTTGGTGGCCAGAAATAAGCCCCCGGGCAGGCTGCAGCCAGCTGGCTATTTTTGGAGGCATCCAGCCTGCCCCCGTCAGTCACCTCCGGCTGCCCGTGGGCACTGGGCTGCCGCCTACCCCCTCCTCGTGGCAACCGGCAGATACTCTCTGTCCATATGTTGCAATGGGCACATCCAGTCCATAGACTTTGGAAGGACCTGCCGAAGTCACATCCAGCCCTACCCGTGCAGGATCAGCCCTTTCCAAACCAGCCCGGACAATGCCATTGCCCGACCTCTGAGCAAAACTGCAGTCATCCCTGGTGCAGCACCAGGCATCACACCCGACTGCCACAGGGAAAGCAGGGGGACCACAGCTGCCAGCTCCTGCTGCTGCTGATGGAGAGCCCACCCCTTCCCTGGCATCTGTCCCACTGCTCTGACAGTGGAGAAGTTTTCCCCAAGATCTGATCAGTGCTGCCCGAGGCCCTGCGGGACAGCTCCTCCCCACCTCCCCTTTGTCTGGGCCGTAGCATTTCGGTGCACCCTTGTCAGCAGCCTTGTTGCACCACGGCCTCATGCATGGTGGGGTGCTGCGATACCAAGCCAGGCTCTGTGGTCGTATGGGGGCAAGCAGCCGGCTACCACGTGGCCACAGCCCGCCCTGGCACCGAGCACACGTGTGTCCTCCAGCAGGCAGTGAGGTGGGACTGGAGGCTGCAAAGGTCTGGGCTGAAAGGGCTGAGGCTGAGTGCAGGTGGAAGGGGAAGGGCTGGACTGGCTGTAAGGGCCAGAGCATGGGGCAAGGGGAGTGGGTTGTTTCATCCTTGTGTGCCTCAGTTTCCCAGGTGGTTGAGCTAGGATGTTCCTCTTGTCTGTCCTGTCCGTCCCCCTATGTGGGCACAGGTCGAGCCCAGCACAGGCGGCCCCGGTCTCGTTCGCAGCATGGCTGCCTACCGCCAGCAGTACTGGAGGCCGCGGGCGGGCAGTGCTCACGGGCATCTGGGGCAGGCGGGGGGGGGGGAGCCAGCCCCTCACTTGCTGACCCCAGCATCCCAAGGCAAGCCTGATCCTGGGGCTTGCTCTGAGGTGCACATGCATGTGCATGCCTGTGAGTGTGTGCCCGTGTGTGCATGTGATCACATGCACACGTGCATACATGCGTATGTGTGCATGGCTGTGCACATGCAAATGTGTACATGTGTGCATGCATGTGTATGTGCGAGAGTGCACACACACGTGCATGTGTGTGCCTGCAAATGCATGTGCACACGTGCAGGTGTGAGTGCATGCATGCTCATGTCGCACAGGAGCGGACGTAGGCATGCGTGCACGTGTGAGCACGTGCGCACAGCTGTTTGACAAGCCACTTGTCTGCCCCCTCCAGCCCTTTGTTTACCCCTCCAGTAACAACTTCCTCCCCTTCCCTTTGCCAAGCCCATGTGTTTTGGGAGCGCGCCCGCCCGCCTGCTCTTCTCCCTTATCAGCAGTTTGTTAGCAGCCGGCGGGCAGGCCCGTGTTGTTCCAAGGAGCGCGTGACGTTTCGGGCCACGGGAAATCCTTGAAGGGGGTGGCTGGCGGCCCCGCACCGCCTGTCCTCCCCGACAGCAGGACATCAACAGGAAGCGGCCTTGACCGTGGGTCCCTTGTAGGGCCGGAGCGTGGGAGGAGGGGGCAGGCGTGCGGGAGCTCGGGCGTTGGAGCGTCTGCCCTCGTGGAGGCACCTGCCTCGCTGACTTTGGCAGCTCTTGGGTGGAAGGAGCATGCTGAGGCTTCTTTATGTACAGCACTGTGCACGGCCCGAACGGGGCTCTTTCGGGGTACGACCAACAGCGTGATGGGCAGCAGAGCACTCGCCTGTGGCTCGGGACAGCTAAGACCATGCACATGGGCCCGGCTCAATTTGAGCCTTGATTCCCTTCTTAATAAGGGTTGGCCTCCCGGTCACTCCAGGGACCGTGGTCTCCAGGCTGGTAGCTCTGACCCCGCCGCTGGCTGGCCTCGAGTGCACGCAGCTTGTGCCCCTGCTTAGCGAGGTGCAGCCCCGCTCCCTGGCGGGTGCAGGAGCCCAGGGGTTGCCGTCTCCTGCCGGCGCTGCAGGAAGCTGCGGTTCCTTCCTCCGTTTCCTCTCCTGATGCAACGGGAGGGCAGGGCGAGGCTTGGGGCAAGGCCCGTGGCGCTGCCTGCTCCCAGCGCTGGCACAGCGGAGCTGGGACCACTGTCTGCAAGCTGTCCCGGTTGAGCCAGGGAGGGTGACTGGGCTGTGCCAATGCTCCTGCTGGGACTCAACCCCGAGTGGTCCTGGCTAGGGGGTCTTGTCCCTCTGCTCAGGGTCAGATCGATCCCTGTTTTTGGGGCCAGGGAGGAATTTTCACATTGATACGGACTGGGCGGGTTGCCTTCCTCTGCAGCAGGGGCACGGCCTTTGCCTGGGATCTCTATGTGTGAACAACCGTTGCAGCCGCAGGACGTTGGTGACCACGATCTCCCTGCTCTCCCTGCGGCAGGGTGGGGCGTGATGCCTGGTGCTGTGCCAGGGGCGACTGCGGTTTTGCTTAGAGGTCGGACACCGGGGGAAACACAATTCCTTTCATTAGTTTTAATCTCACTGCCTGCTCGTTTCTTGTCGTGATCCCCAGTTCTTGTCTGGGGAGAGTCGATCATAAATCCCTATCGCCTTTCTCTGTGCCCTTTAGCGTTGTGCAAACCCGTCTCCTACCCCGCATCAAGCATCTCTTTTCTAGACTGACCGGGCCTGGCCTTTTCAGTCTATCCTCACGCCTCCCCATTGCATTAATCATCCTCGCTGCCCTTTTCTGCACCTTTTCTAGCTCTTCTGTCTCCTCCTGCAACTGCAGGGGCCAGACCTGGGTGCCCTATTCCTGGTGTGGATGCATGTGCTCCCTAGATGCAGCAGACGGCTTGCGTGGGCATTTCTGAGTGTCTGTGTGTGGTCGTGGCTCACCAAAGCATCCCCAGTTCCCCACGGGATGGGCACTGCCCCGTGCAAATGGGGAGGAGATGCAACAGCCATCGGTCACCAGGTGTCTGGGCATGCCCTGAACCCCAGCGGGACGGCAGCAGCCGAGGCTGCCCGTCTTTAAGGGACCGATCCCCACAGCCGCACAGCGCTGACGTCGGCATTGCACGGGTGGGAAACTGAGGCACAGGGAGAGCTGAGATCACGCTGCTCAGGGCATCGGCCGGGATCAGAGCATCCTAGGAAGGGGCCAGCGACAGAGGGGTATTGTCATGGAGATGGTACCCAAATAAATGCACGAATGCCTGCTGGGGGAAAGCTTGGGGGGGAGCGACGCACTATGGGATCGCACCCAGGATTTTCCCAGCATGCTTTGGGGCAGACCCATCACCTCGTGGGAGGTGGTGGGTGGCAGGGAGCCGCATGCAGCCGGCAAAGGGGCCAGGCTCCCATCTGGCCTCTCGCCATCCCGGGCAGACCCCCCTGCCCCCTTCCAGGCAGGGATCCGGAGGTCCGGGGGGGCTGCAGGCACGGCCCCTCTCCCAGTCCCCCCAGCCACAGGGCATGGAGCTGGTGCTGGTGAAGGCATCTGGGGGGGAGGGAGGATGAATCATCTCCCGCTGGTATTTTTAACCGCGCTCCAGATGGAGCTCAGCCCGGCGCGCGGTGACGCGGCGTCATGTTGCTCGCAGCCTGTTGCTGGGGCTCAGCCTATTTCAGGCTCCCCCTGGGAGGGGAGGAGCGGGGACCGGGGGTCTCTGTCTCATTGCTCTGCTCCCTGCCGGCCCCCAGCCCTGCACTCCAGAGCAGGGCCTGGCAGCTGGGCGGCGAAGGGGCTGCCCTGCGTGGCAGCACCCCTGCCCCAGGGGTGCTGAGAGACCACGGGGAAGGGCTGGGAGCAGGACCGAGCTGCCCAGCCTCCCTGCTGGAGATCTTCCTATGCCTGCTGCTGGGGTGCCCCTCACTCCCGACCCGCAGCCCCCGCCGGCTTAGTGCAGGCGAGCCTACAGCTGCACCGGGACTTGTGGCAACGTCCTCTGATGTCCATCTCAACCCCTGGGCCCGGTTCTGCGGTAGCACCCCCACCCCGCTGAGCCCCAGCATTTGCACCGTCTGCTGCTTGCAAGCTCCTGTCACTTCTTCTGTGCCGTCCTTCCTCCCCTGGTTCGGGCTCCCTGGTGCTGGGTTTTCCGGGCAGTGCCCTGCAGACCTGGAAGGTCTGGATTGCCCCTTCCTGGCATGGCTAGCATGGTCCGGCCCCTGCCAGCCAGCCAGTCCCATGGACAGAGGCTCCCAGCAATGAGCTGGTCCTAGGCCCCATATGGACGCTTGCCTGACAGACTTCCAGCAGGAGCATGGTGCGTGCGAGGGCTCCCGATCCTGTGTCTTGGACCTCCATAGGGGCCCTAGGTCGCTGCCTCCCAGCAAAAACCCGGTGAAAAGGGCGATCTGCTGAGAGCAGAGGAGGGTGTCTGGTGCTTCCCAGGCTTCTGGGCTTTGCAGGTTGTCACATGGGGCTAGGAAGGAATTAATGACATTTGCAGCAGCACAATGTTGGCTGCTGCCGTCCCCCTGCTTTCCCTGCGGCCAGTTTGGGGGCTCTGGGAGACTGGGCAAAGGGCCTTGTAGCTGTGCGGCTGGGTTGATGGTGTAGTTTCCAGCCTCCATTAGACAAGCCCGTGTCGGGGGTGGTTTGGATGGGGGGATGCTACTACCTCAGACCGGGGGTAGGATGAGATGTGACCTCAGCAAGGACCCTGCCAGCCCGGCTCTGATTCTGCGCTTGCTTTTTGTTAACACCTGTTTGCCTTTGGTGCCTAACAACCGGCAGAGCATGCAGTGAGCAGGGCACGTGGGCCACGTGGACAGGAGGGCAGGGAGGGCATCCAGAGCCCCTGGCAGAGGGAGATGCTCCTGGACACCATGTGCTCTGCTCCCTGGGGCTGCCACGGGCTCTGTGCCATGAGGCAATGCCCACACGTGAAGGCCCCAGTATGCACATGGCTCACGGGCCCGGGTCGGTCCGTGCCGATGGCTGCCCGCCGGGTGCAGCTGCAAGAAGGGAAGTCCGCCCCCGCCGTGGCTGGCTCTTGGCAGGCGGCCCCAGACGCCTAGTCCTCGCTGCCAATCCTCCGCGTGCGTGCCAGCCCAGCTCACATCTCTGCCCTAGGGCGCGCGGCTCCGTCCCACCCCTCCGGCAGCCTTCCCGCCGCCTCCTGCATCGTCTCCCTGCTTTGGTGTCCCAGATGTTAAACAATGCAGCCTTCGAACTCAGCAGCAGCGACAGCGCCCAGCCCCTCTTAGGGACAGAAGCACCCTGCAGAAGCAGCTCATCAGCGACCTGGAAGATGGCAGAGTGCACCCTTAGCAAGGTGGCAGATGACACCAACCTGGGGGAGTAGTGGATACACTGGCAGGTAGGGCTAGGATTCAGAGTGACCTAGACAAACTGGAGGATTGGCCAAAAAGAGATCTCATGAGGTTCAACAAGGACAAGTGCAAAGCCCTGCACTTAGGATGCAATAATCCCATGCATCGGTGCAGGCTGGGGGTGACTGGCTGGGCAGCAGCTCTGCAGAAAAGGTCCTGAGGGTGACAGGGGACAGTAAGCTGAATATGAGCCAGCAGTGTGCCCTTGGTGCCAAGAAGGCTACTGGCATCCTGGGCTGCATTGGTAGGAGTGTTGCCAGCAGATCAAGGGCAGTGATTCTTCCCCTCTGCTCAGCACTGGGGAGGTCACATCTGGAGTCCTGTGTCCAGCTGTGGGCCCCCCCACGACAGAAAAGATGTGGACACATTGGAGAGAGTCCAGTGGAGGCGATAAAAATGGTTTGAGGGCCAGGGAACATGACTTGGGAGGAGAGGCCGAGGGAATCGGGCGGATTTAGCCTACAGAAGAGAAGACTGAGGGGGCATTTGATAGTTGCCTTCAACTCCCTGCAGGGGGGTGCAAAGAGGATGGAGCTGGGCTGTTCTCAGTGGTGGTAGATGGCAGAGCAAGGAGCAATGGGCTCAAGTTGCAGCAAGGAAAGTTGAGGTTGGGGATTAGGGAAAACTTTATCACAGGAAGGTGGTGAAGCACTGGACCAGGCTCCCCAGAGAAGTAGTGGAGACTCCATCCTTGGAAGTTTTTAAGTCCCGGCTAGACAAAGCCTTGGCTGGGATTATGCAGTTGGGGCTGGTCCTGCTTGGAGCAGGGGGTTGCACTAGATGTGATCTCCTGAGATCCCTTCCACCCTCATTGTCTGTGATCCTATGAATTGGGTTCCAGTAGCTGCAGCCAAGTGCAGGTCCTTGGGTCCTGTCTGCCCAGGGACGGTCATCTGGATTAAAGGGCAGGAGGGATTGAAGTTTCATAGTTTCATAGCTGGTAGGGTAGGAAGGGACCTGAGCAGATCATCAAGTCCGACCCCGTGCCATGGCAGGAAAAAGTACTGGGGTCAAACGACCCAGGCTAGGTGGCTGTTTAGCCTCCTTTTGAAGACCCCCAGGGTAGGAGCCAGCACCACTTACCTTGGAAGTTGGTTCCAGATCCCATCCGCCCTGACACTGAAGTAGCGCCTCCTGATGTCTAGTCTGAATCTACTCTCCGTCAATTTATGGCTGTTATTCCTCCTTACTCCCAGTAGTGCTCGGGGGAACAGGGACCCCCCAGTGCCTGCTGGTCCCCTCTGACCAGTTTGTAAATGGCCACCAGGTCCCCCCTCAGCCTTCTCTTGTGGAGGCTGAACAGGTTCAGGTCCCGTGGCCTCTCCTCGTAGGGCCTGCTCTGCTGTCCCCTGACCATGCGAGTGGCCCTCCCCTGGACCCTCTCCATGCTGTCCACATCCCTCCTGAAGTGCGGCGCCCAGAACTGGACGCAGTACTCCAGCTGTGG
>NW_005842866.1:151611-164802 GCF_000455745.1 Alligator sinensis
TGGTCTTCCTGACCACGTCCCCACACTGTCGGCCCATGTTCATTTTGGCATCAATAATGACTCCAAGATCCTTTTCTGCCTCTGCACTGGTGAGAAGTGAGTTCCCCAGCCTGTAGGTCTGCTGCTGGTTCTTCCTCCCCAGGTGCAGCACCTTGCACTTGTCAGTACTGAATCCCATCCTGTTCTCATCTGCCCACCCCTGTAACCTGTCTAGGTCTAGTTGCAGCCTGTCCCTCTCCTCCAGCATGCCCATTTCCCCCCCACATCTTAGTGTCATCTGCGAATTTGAACAGGGTGGTTTTCACCCCCTCGTCCAAGTCGCTGATGAAGATGTTGAACAGTGCGGGTCTGAGGACTGAGCCCTGCGGGACCCCACTGCCCACATCCCTCCAGGTCGAATAAGACCCGTCCACCACCGCTCTCTGGGCAATGCCCTCCAGCCAATTTGTGACCTATCCTGTCTTGAGCAGGGGGTTGGACTAGATGTGACCTCCAGAAGTCCCTTCCAGCCCTCGTTTTCTGTGATTCTATGAAAGGAGGCCCATTGCACCCAGCTCTGAACCTGGATTCATCATGACAGACACAAGGAAGACGGATGCACCGCGATTACTGCTCTTGCAGTGTTTCCAATGCCCTCCAGCC
Source organism: Alligator sinensis (assembly GCF_000455745.1). Taxonomy (NCBI): domain Eukaryota; kingdom Metazoa; phylum Chordata; order Crocodylia; family Alligatoridae; genus Alligator; species Alligator sinensis. The sequence continues at coordinate 152,254 of NW_005842866.1, forward strand.
AATTTGTGACCTATCCTGTCTTGAGCAGGGGGTTGGACTAGATGTGACCTCCAGAAGTCCCTTCCAGCCCTCGTTTTCTGTGATTCTATGAAAGGAGGCCCATTGCACCCAGCTCTGAACCTGGATTCATCATGACAGACACAAGGAAGACGGATGCACCGCGATTACTGCTCTTGCAGTGTTTCTTCCAAGTTGCATCAAGCCACAGTTTGAAACAGCTGTGCGACAGCCACTAAAATACTGCACGGGTTGTGACCAGATGTGTATGAGATAGCCGCTCCCGATCGCCCCCCATGTCGCTTTTTTTGCTCATCCGTGAAGCACCCCTTCCCTCCCCTCATCTCCTGAATCATCTTGCTCCCTTTTGGGAGCGTTTCATCCTATTTGTGACAAGGGGCTCTTATCCCAGCATAAGAGTAGACAGTAGCAGCAGGCCTTCTGGTGTAAATCCCCAGGCTGCACTTGGGAAGGGCATATCAGGAGGGACGATAGCCCCCACGGAGCCGGCATGCTGCAGCTGGGAGTTAAGGAAGGTGTTATGCACGTGGTCGCCGTGTCCAGCCTCCCCTCTCTGCCATCCACCAGGCACCGAGTGACGGGGGCGACCCTTCAGAGGTGGCAGAAACAGGCCTCAGCCATCAAGTGCCTTGCACAGGTGACAGCAGAGGTGAGCAACCTCTGGCACACGAGCCACAAGCGGCACAGGCAGCTGATGTGTGTGGCACACGGGACAGGCTGCTAGCAGGGAGCAGACAGCAGAGCAGCAGATCGTCAGGGGGCATGGGGCCGGGAGCAGACAGCAGAGCAGCAGCTCGGGCAGGGCGGACCGGTTCGGCCACGTCGGATCCTGCTCGCAAGGCTCCCACCAGTCTGTAGGAGATGGCGATTCTTGTTCCTAAGGGCCGTGGCTGTCCAAATCCTGCCGTGCAAAACCAGCCAAGGTCAGGTTTCTCTGGGTGTCTCGGCTCTGAGGCGCCTCGTTGGATTGACTCTCTTCTCCGTACAAGCCTCATTTGCCTGGGGCCGGGAGCTCACCCGGGGGCTGTACAAGCACGCGGCGGCAGCAGTCCTTGCTTCTCGATGCGTGCCGTGCTGTTCTCCCGGTGACGATGCCCGCGAGCAGCACGGGTCCCTGTGGATGCATCGGCTCGTGCCAACGATAAATAGCAGGCAGGGCCAGGTGGGGAACCGAGGAGGTTTGCTTCTGCGTGCTGCCAGAAAGTGATAGCCTTTGAGTGGGTTTGGGGGACTGGGCGGGGGCAGAGACCCGCGCCGGACTGGCCAAGAGCCCTGTGGGAAAGGCGGGTTGGATGGAGGGCGCAGAAGAGACCGCGTGAGGCTGTCATGAGCTGTAATGAGGGCAGTTTCTCCCTGGGCAGCTGGACATGGAGATGAGGCCAAGCTTGGTGCCAGGCTCCCTGCTCCTGCGTGGCCCCTGCTCCCACATCCAAGCCCCCCTGGAGCAGCAACCAGGGGCTCCTGGCCCCTGCGGGGAAGTGGGCACTGGTTTGCTCCCTGCTGCCCTGCAGTTATTAGGACTGGAGGACTCTGCCATCCCAGATGCCCTGTGAGCCCAAATGCCCTGCAGGGTAGGAGAGGGCCGGCTGGGCATCTGAGGAAGTGGAGCTGGAGCCACTGGGCTGCTCTCCCTGTCACCTGAGCATCCTCCCATCCTTATGTCCTCCTGTCTGAGCAGCTCTGCCTTCACCAGGGATGCAGCCTGAAGCAGGAGCATCTCTGTCCAAACCACGGTCCAACCTCTTAGCAAAACTACCGCCACCCCCGACACAGTGCCAGGCATCACCCCCGACTCTGCCACGGGCAAAGCAGGGAGACTGTGGCAGCCAACATCCTGCCGCTGCAAAGGCTGTTAATAGATGCTCAAGCCACGTGTTTCTTATCTCTTATCCAGGTTCGTGATGAGCGTCTTAAGTTTCCGCTGGGGCACATCTGTGCCAGCAGCTGGATTAGCATCCCCAAGCCATGTCAGGTGCTGCCGTGGGCACAGACAGACGGAGATGCAAGCTGGCATTTGATCTGGGAGGCATTCCTCTGCTAAGCTGGCAGATCCCGCCAGCCCGGCCTCTTACCCCCTTCTCAAAGCAGAGCACTGCCCAGGGCTGGGAGAGCTGTGGCCCCTGGGAGAGGGCTCCAGGCCCCCTGCTTGGCCCTGTGTTGGCACAGGCTTGAGCATGTCTTGGTCCCCTCGGCTCCAGTCCGAGATGCTCTGCAAATACTCCAGCTGGGCAGGGGCTGCTCTCTCCAGGAGCAGGGAGACCAGGCGTTGCCCATCCTTGGGGGCAGCTACAGCAGATGTGGAGCACCCGACTCAGCTCCCTGCTGAGCCTGGGAAGCCAGAAACCCAGGCACATTTATGGCATCATTGCCCACACCCTGGGTTCAGGGGCGGCAGGAGCAGGGCAAGTTGGCGCAGCAATGCAGGGTGCCTCCAAATCCCCACTTGCAGATGGCAAAGGACATGGCCCCCAACCCCTCCCTGTGTACTCAGCTCACCCCTCTGGAGCCTGGCCCTTTAAATGGAGGGGGGCTGCTACCGCTGGGCAGATCTTGGATTTAGAAAAGGGGGGTGCACACGATGAGCTGCATCATTGCATGTAACACAATGCACATTTTTCCTTAGTTCAAGAGATGCTACAGAGGGAGGCAATGCCCCCCTCTCCTCCAAGTCTGTATGTTTTACTGGGAGGGAAAATCCCTTCCTGACCCCAAATAGGGGGTCTTTTCCTCAAGCTGAACATGCCCAGCTCCTTCATCCTCTCCTTGTGCGACTTCCCTTCCAAGCCCTTGATCATCTTCATTACCCGCCTCTGGACCCGCTGTAACGCCTTCATATCCTTTTCTAAAACGTGGAGCCCAGAACTGCACGGTCTCCAGACGAGGCCTAACCAGCGCCCAGCAGAGAGGCACGATCACCTCCCGCATCTCGCACCTGATGCTTCCGATGGCGCTCAAAACGGCATTCATCTTTTGTGCAGCTGCATCATGCTGCAAAAAAACCCAAGGAAAAGTTAGGCGGTGAGAGCAGCGGGGAGCTGGGAAGTGCCGAGACACTTGGCAGAGCGAGTCTGTCAGAGGCTGCGAACGGCTGGCCCGCACAGGGGAGCAGAGTATTTGATGTGCGGTTGTATGCAAGTAGGACAGCGCCACTCCGATACCTTTCTACGGCATCCAAGTACAGACAGCTGTGCTGCGGGGAGGCAGATAAGGTCATGCATCCCATCGGGGCTGCAGCTTGAAACATTTAGGAGATGCCATTCGGGCTTTTGCAAAGTCAGCGGGCGTTGCAGATGTTCCTCGTGCCCATGGGATTGCACATATGGCAGCCGTTGTTGCAGCCCGTGTCCCTGCACAGGCAAGAAGGGGTCCGGTGCTTCCCTGCACTGGGGACAGCACGGAAAGTCAGACGGAGGAAGGGGGAGACAGTGGGGGTGTCTTTGAGCAGGAAAGGGGAGGGAGGAATTTCACCTGCTGCAGGGACTTTAAAAAGCGGTGCCTGGATGGGGACTGGAGAGGTCTGGGGTCTGGTCAGGGGTGCCCGTGGGAGCCGGGGTGCTTGGGTCAAAGGGGGAGTTGGTTACACCTTGCTTGGACCCTGGGAGCATGGGCCTGGAGCCCCCCGCTTGCTCCATGGGGCTGCTTTCAGCTGTGTTCACCTCCTGCCTTCCCCTTCCCATCCAGGAGCTCCCAGGTGGGAGGGCCGCATCCTGATCTCACCGAGGCATGAAGGTAGAGGAGCCTGGGGCAGGGAACCGAGGGCTGCATGGCTCGCCGAGGCTGAGGGTGCACTGGTGCATTGTAGGGGCCAAGGGGCCAGTGCAGATTTTCCCATGCAACCACTTGCAGCTGCTTTGGATGTCAGCAGAGCAGCGGGCCCATGAAAGGCTGGGGCCAGGCAGCTGGGCATGCAAAGGGTTGGCTGTGCATGGGGTGTGCAAAGGGTTGGTTGTGCAGCGGGGTGTGCAAAGGGTTGGTTGTGCACAACCCTTTGCACGGGGCTAGGACCTGTATACAGGGCAGCCGTACTTGGCCCCGAACGCGAGTGACGCATCCCCGGGCGGCTGAGCTGCCCCCGCGGCCTCCCCCCGGCGCCCGCGCTCCAATTAGGCTGGTGACAAGCGGGTGCATCCCGGATGCCAGCAGGCTTGGGCACAGCCATAACGAGCTGGCCGCCAACGAGCCGGAATGGGGGGGCGGGGACCCCGCAGGAACTGACTCGGTGCCAGGCATTACTCACGGCCCCGTGCCCACGGCTCCGGCGGACTCGCTGCAGGGAGCAGCGTGGTCCTGCTCCGGCTCCGGCTCCGGCTCCGGCACCCAGCACTCCTGGCCTTGGTGCTTTCCCCACCCAGCCCGCATCTCTGGGCCCAAGCGTGCCATGTCTGGGGCTGAGCAACCCGTGGGCGAAGCCTGAATGGGAGCCGGCAGGGAAGTGCCAGGCTCCCTCCTTGCTTTGCTCTCCCGGCCATAACTCCAGAACCGGGGCATCCTCCTCGCTTGGGTTTGGTGGCTGACGCCAGGTTGGCCCTCGGACATCCGCTCTTGCTGTGGGCAGCCGTCCGCGGCGCCTCTGCACTCAAACACAGGGCCAGGTCGTAGGATGACAGGAAAGCAGGGCTGGAAGGGATCCCTTCTGCCTTCCAGCCCCTGAAAGGCAGGAGGAAGAAGGAACGATCTTTCCCTGTGCTAAGTAAGCGGGAGGGAGCCCAGCCTGCTCACTGCTCTGATCCTTGCACATCTCATGCAAGTTTTACTTTTGCCCCATCAGTGGGAGAAATGGCTCCTACCGTATTTCTCATGTATAACGGGCACTGTGTAATGAAGTCCAGAAGCCTGGACCCAGCTAGTCACAAGCAAGAGATCCCTGGAACAAGCATCATCTGCAGCAAGCCCAGAGCAGGGGGCCTGGTCCCGGCTGGGCTGGGTGAGCAAAGCCACAGGCACCAGGCTCCACCTGGTCCAGCCCTCACAGCCTCCTCGTCCTCTTGCTCCTGACTTGCCGTGTGCTTCCTTGCTGGACTCCTGACTCCGGTAAGACTCTTGGCATCCCCTGATTTGGGCTCCCTGCTCTTGCTCCTAGTCTGACCTTTTGCTCTGGCTTCTAATCCCGGTCAACCCTTGGCTTATCTCGTCTCTGGTGGCTGACCCTGGCTTGTCTGACTTCAGCTCTAGCTTCTGAATCCAGGTCTGACGCCAGGCCTCTCTGGACCCTGGGGACTACACCTGAACTGACCCCTAGGCGAGACCATCCTTGCCTCGGTGTGTGACACCCTGCAGTTCCCAGCCAGCTGTTTTGGGTTTTTTTGCAAGACGTGCACGTTGTATGCTTGAAAATATGGGATGTGGAAACCAAGTCAGCTTGGAATAGCTTCTTCCCCAAGGGTTACCAGTCTTGCTGCCAGTGGGACCGTGTCCCAGTAAGGCTATTCCCAGTCTCCCCTGACTCTTGACAAGGGAAGTCTCAGCCCCTTCTTTAGTGCTGGGATGGGAACATGCAGGGTTGTGGGTGTTACGGCGGCAGCACCGAGCTCACGGCCCCGTGGCGCTAGGGGCTGTACGTACTGCCGGTGAGGGGCTGTCTTAGGGGTCTGTGTGAGCGGACAAGGTTAACGGGGCTGTGAGGGACAGCCTCCAAAATGTACCTTTGGCAACATCGGGCTCTGGGTGCACAGCTCAGGGGTGCAGCACCATCTCCTGTGAGCATGTGCGGCAGGGAGCCGTGCTGCGATCGCCAGGGAGGCAGCTGGCAGCCGGCACTGATCGGCGGCGCAGGCAGGATTGGCAAGTCAGCTGCAGGCATATGGTGTGTGAAGTGGGACTGGCTGCTCCCCCACCGGTGCTGGATCCTGGCGTGGATGGCAGAAGTGCCCCTAGCACAAGGAAGGGGGGCGCTTGTGGACCACGGGGGGGCTGAGACATGGCTCTGGAGGCACGGGGGTGGGCAGCGAGGCTGGGTAACGAGGGCTAGGCTGGCAGTGCAAGGCTGGGTGGGCCCTGATATGAGCTGAGGGCTGGGTGCAGGGGTGGTCTGCAGGATGCACAGTTCTGCCTGGGTCTCCAAGCCCAGGGATGGCACATGGGGGGGTGGGTCTCCCCATATCTCAGCCTGCCAGTGCCGGGAGGGCGGGCGGCCTCTGCTACAAGACCCCAAGGGCAAGGGGGGGAGGGAGCGCCGCGGTGCTTAGTGTAGGTTGCATCGGAGTCACGTGCCGTGCGTGCGAGGTGGAAGGAGTGAAGCAACGACATCCTTGAAGGCTGATCTCTGGTGCAATGCACGGTGTCGGCGCTACCCCATGAGAGCTGCGTGCAACACCAGAGTGCTGCAGAAGCCTTGTCTATATTAGAGACCCGCAGCTTTGCCCGCGGTGCAGGCAATGCCCCCTCCCTGCGTAGCTACCCCTCCTCCCGAGTGCCATTAGCTATGCCAAGCCCTATCTATCCGCAGGGCTGTGCTGCCGTGGGTCCGTGGGCTGGGCAGTGGTGCTGTCACACCCGCGTCACTGATCCAGCAAAGCCTGGGCAGACTTCCCAGCAGGGATTGCAACCCCGCTTGGCGCTTGAGTGCTAGGACGGCCCTAACGAGCTGCCCCGGGTGGCAAGACACCCGGAGGGTTAGTGGGATCAGTTGATTTCTTTAGTCCCTGCTTGCCACAAGGTCTCGCCTCGTGTCAATGAGATGAGATTCAATTAGGGCAAAGCCCTGCATTGGGGACAGGTTGACAGCATGCACCAGTACAGACTGGGGAAGGACTGGCTGGGCTGCCGTGCTGCGGAGAAGGACCTGGGGGCCATGAGCTGAATGAGTCCACAGTGGGGTCCTGTTGCAGGAAAACCCAACTGCGTCCTGGGGTGCATCCGCAGCAGTGTCACTTGCAAATCCAGGGCAGTGATTATTCTGCTCTGTTTAGCACTGAAGAGGCCTCCCCTGGTGTCCTGTGTTCAGTTTTCGGCCCCACACTTCCGAGGCGGGGAGCTTGGAAAGAGCCCGGTGCAGGGCAGCAAGAACGATCCGGGCCTGGGAGACGAGAGCGATGAGGAAAGGCTGAAAGCATTCCAGCTATTTAGCCTGGAGAAGGGAAACCTAGGGCGGGATTTGAAAACAATCTTCAAATCCCTGAAAGGCGATGACAGAGAGGATGAATGCGGGCTTTTCTCTGTGGCAGCAGGGGACAAGACTAGGAGCAATGGCATCAAACTGCAATAGGGGAAACTGAGGCTGGAGATGAGGACTTTGAGGGTGGTCCGGTATTGGCCCCAGGTGCTTGGAGAAGCTGGGGCATCTCCATCCTTGGGAGCTTTCAGAAGGAGATTGGATGGACATGTGGCCGGGGTGGTTGAGTCGGGGTTGACCCTGCCTTGAGCGGGGGGCTGGACTAGATGTGACCTTGCAAGGTCCCTTCCAGCCCGACTTTCCTATGATCCTATGTGTCTGGGGCTGGGGGAATCAGCCCAGGCAGGGAAAGGAGCCCCTTCAGACCCGTGGGAGTCTCCTCTTGCTTTTGGGGGGCTTGGGACCCCACTCGTGGAGATGAGCAGCCTGCAGGCAGCTAGTGTCCTTTGGGTCTCATCCTTCCCATGGTTCTCTGCACCCTTGCAGCAAAAGGAGCCCAGGGTGGCTCAGCCCCTGCCCTGCCACGGGGCCTGGAGTTGCCACCTCTGTGCCCATTGGGGACTGGCTCCGGGGGGATCCTGTGCTCAGCATCTATGTTTGGCTTCTGGGGGAAGGAACCAGGATCTGGGCAGCCCCAGGCAGGCTGCTCCCAGGCCTGGACTGCGACTCCCTTGTGCAGAGAGCTCTGAAATGCTTCCTTCTCGGCCTGAATGCAATGGGATGCAGAGATCCCTGCTCTCTTCCCACACCCCAGTGCAAGCGGAGCCATGCAGCTATGTGACCTATGCCCTCTACTGCCGAACTGGTGTGGAGACTCTCCTTCAGCGCTGGTGGTTTGCCACGTGCATTGGGATCTTGCAAGGACTGCCTGGGGAAGGGGGGAGCTCTCCATCACTGGAGGGGCTCAAGGAGAGGCCTCAAGGTGTAACAATGTCTGTGTGCTGGTCTGTGGATTTCCCATATTCTGGGTTTTGCTGGTTTCCCTCCTCCCCGCCTTTGCAGCTCCATGTGTCAGGGGGTTTTAAGCCTGCCCCAGAGGTGCTGGGTGCTGCTGCAGGCCAGGCTGGGGATGGGGACCGGGCTGTGCCAATGCTCCTGTTGGCACCAACCCCAGCGGGTCCTGGCTAGAGGGTCTTGCTCCTCTGCTCAGGGTCAGACCGATGCTGCTTTTGGGGTCAGGCAGGAATTTCCCCCCCTGGGTCAGATTGGTATGGGGAGGGACGGTTGTCTTTCTCTGTAGCAAGGGCATGGGCTCTGTTTCGAGCATCTTTTAACAACCTTTGCAGCCTCAGGACGTTGGGGCTGCGGTCCCCCTGCTTTCCCTGTAGCAGGGTGGGGTGCGATGCCTGGCGCTGTGCCGGGGTGACTGCAGTTTTGCTCAGAGGTCGGACACTGGGCTCGTCTGGGCTGGTTTGCACAGGGCTGGTCCTGCCTCAGGCAGGGGTCGGACTAGGTGTGATCTCTGCAGCTCCCTGCCAGCCCCATGTCTCGGGGACTCTCTAGGATGTCCGTGGGCCACTGAGCTACGTGACATCCTTAGGGGCCAAAAAGAGCTGCTGGGAATAACTCTTGGGGCTCGGCGCCCAGGACATGCCGTGCCCGGAGCAGCGCTCCTGGAGCCCACCCCCCGCCTCTCCTGGCAGCTGGGCCCAGTTGCTCTGCAGGAAGGCGCTGGAGATGTTTTGGGAGCAGCCTGTCTGGGGGTATCAGCGCCCCCTAATCCCCATCCCTCCGTGCCGGGATTAGCTGCGCCGTGACTGGCAGATGCCGGTCCTGTGCGACCGGTAGGAGGGGTCCCGCTTCTGTACCACTAGCCTGGCCTCGGTCTGCTGGGTGGGCGATGCCCCCATGCTAATACCAGCAGTGGAGAAGGGAGTGGGCGATGCATCAGTGCTGCTAAGAAGCAGGCCAAGGAGATGGGCTCACGCCGGCTCCATAAAGGGCTCATTAGGCAGAGCGGTAATGATGCCACGTGGAGAATTGGTGCAGAACTGTCTGCCCCCTTCCTTGCACAGTGGGAAGCTCATCTCAAGCCTTGGAAAGGGCTGACCTGAGGAGTGATGGGGACTGAGTCTTGCAGAGACCCCAGGCTTGGGGGGGGACGGGGACATGTGGGGAAGGGGGTCTTGCAAGCTGTCTGTGGCTTCTAGTCAGCTCTCAGCAATGTGTGGATGCTGTGATATTTTTTTTATACTGGGGGGCTGCAGCTGAGATCAAAACCTTGCTGCCCTGGATCAGCAAGGAGCATCTGCCCCACTGTGCAAACAAGCAGCTGAGTCTGGGGGCAAAGGGAGTTGCCCAGGGTCACCTGTAGAGGCAGTGGCAGAGCTGGGCATGGACCCCGCCTGGCTGAAGGCGCAGCTCAGCACCTCCGCCCTGAGCCCCACTCTCTGGAGGAGCCAGAAATGCATGGGCTGGGGCTCCGGGGTGGCTGCTGCGTGTCTCCCACCCTGCCAGCTTTCTGGAGCTGCGGAGCGGGTGCTGGAGCCTGCAGCCCCTCTCGCTCCCCCAGCCTCTCACCCAATGGGGTAGGGGGTGTGCAGGCAGTTCCTGGTGCCAGCTGGCAATGCAAGGCCCTGCACCACCCCAGCGGGGGGGGGGGAATATTCGACATCCCACGCATGGCTCCCCTGCGGATGCCATCGGCGTTGCTAAGGAACCGCCATCACAGCCCGGCAACAGAAACCCGAGCAGCCTGGCCCAGCTGGGGTCCCTCCCCTCCAGCCTGGGGGGCTGCGGCACCTGCTTCCCCCTGGGCAGGGGGGTGAGGAGCATGGAGGAAGCTCTCTGGAAGCATGAGCCTGGAGCTGCCCGGGCCCTGCTGCATGACCTGGGGCTGCCGTGCCCATGGACTCGGACTGTAGCGGGCACTTGCAGCACCCCCATGTGCAAGGCAGCCTGTAACCACGCAGCTGCAGGGACCCAGCCCCCTGGGTGCCATGGGTGCCAGCTCTGGGCAGGGGCCTGGGCAGAGCAGGTGCAGGGGCAAGGCCTCCAGCAAGGTGCATGGCTCTGCTCTCCTGGGGGGCTTTGAGGATGGGAACAGGGAGCTTCCCCATGCCCGGGTGTGGGCTGTGATTACGGACAGGTGCCTCCCCATCTCTGGGATTGGGAAAAGCTGCAGGTAGGAGGACCGGGCACGGGGAACTTTCTCTGTTTCTCCTGAGCAGTTGCATGGAAGGAGTGGAGTCGAATCCTACCAGGTGTGTCCTAAGCCCTGTACTGCGAGGCAGAGAGGTCCTCCTCAGGGTCTACAAGCACAAGATCAGAGGCTCTGGGTTTAAGTGACTGGTGCCCAGTGCAGCAGCTTCCCTGCCTGCACCAGGGCCCTGCAAAGCGTGGCCAGCAGGCACCCTGCACGGCATCACCGGAGCCCTGCCCATGGCTAGAGTGGACCCCAGGCAGCATTCGCATGGGCTGGGTGGTGCACGTGCCACCACTCCCTCCATCAGCTGCAGTGTGATCTCCAGCCCCAGGTTTGCCTAGCCCAGTCCTGCCCTGGGAGAGGCCGGGGGCCCTGCCAGAGCGAGACCATGTGGTCTTGAAGGCAGGGTCGGACAGAGCAGCTTCTGCACCCCTGGCTCTGTCCTCTTTGCAACCCCCTGCAGGGAGCTGAAGGCTACGATGCAATCCCCCCTCGGTCTTCTCTTCTGCAAACTAAATCAGCCTGGTTCCCTCAGCCTCTCCTCACCATGTGCCCAAGCCCCTGAACCATGTCCAAGGATGGAGCTGCAGGGAGAAGGGAGGCTTGAAGCATACCGGGCTGTGGGGGACGAGTCCCAGGGGCTGAGTGATGCGAGGCCTCGACAGCAAGGACATGCTGCCCTTGGAAAGGTGCCCAGGAGCGGTGGGTGGGGGGCATCGCCAGCACTGTGGCAGGCCTGGACCGAGGGGCATTGGCAGGGATGGGGGGGCTGAGGCCTGGGCTGGGAGAGTTGGAGGATGGGCCCAGCTGCACTGCTTGCGCCCCTGCCCCAGAGCTCTGGCGCGGGGCTGCCCATCCCCACCTGCCCGCCCATCTTCCATCAACCACCCCCGCTCCCCTCTCCGCCTCCCCCCAGCATGATTCATGCATTTGTCCTTTCGGGTCCGGCGCTGCTGTTCTCTTGATGGAGGAGCTGGGCTGATGACGGCTGATTAGATGGTTTGATGTCAAGGACTGATAAAGTGAACTGCCAGCAGTCTCCTCTGTAATCTGGGCGCGGGGAGAGGGGGAGGGAATTGGGGAGGGGTGTGGGGAGAGCAATGGGCTGTGAGTAACTGCTGCCGCTAATCACGCCCGTGCCCTCTGCTCTGGCGGGGACGCTCCCGGGACAGCGAGCTGATGGATGATGACGGCTCTGATGAGCAGCCCCTGGCACGAACCCGTCTGACATTGGCTCCAAGAGACAGAGCGGAGCTGATGCTGGGGGGAGGGAGGGCTGGAAGGCAGGAGAGACTGCCTGTAGGGTACCAATTCCTTGCTCTGCCACTGACTCGCCATGCGACCTTGGTCACAACACTTAGCATCCGGTAGCCTCTGGGTCTCCTCAGCTATAGCAGAATGATGCTTGTGCCCCAGCTATTGGGATTGCACCCCGGCTGGCTTGACTGGAGCGAGTGTGTCTGTGTACGCTGGAGTGGCTCTAGACTGCCAGCTCTGCAAGGCAGGGGGCTGCCTCTGCCTAACACCAGGGTGATGACTCTTGGGGTCCGGGGGCCTGCCTGGCTTGTCTCCATACTGAAAGGCTGCAAAGGAGGCCTAGTTCCCTCCCGCGGCACAGCCGGTCTACATGCTTCCTAACAACTCTCCCCCACCCCCCCCGGCTGCTTATCGTTTCTCCAGCAAGAGCAGGAGCATAGGTCGTCTTGTCTACGCTATTGTTTTCGGTCAAAGGCAGGGGCCGGCAGTACCACCGCGCCGTGCCTCTCTGTATGCCGGCTGCATGGGATAAATCAGATAGGCGGTTATTAAAGGAAGTGCCCGCTCCCGCCGGCCCCTGATCAGCACCAGCCATCAGCATCGTTGCGTTGCCAATAGAGCAAGGAGGCATCAGCTCCGAAGACAGCCCACGTCAGGGCTTCAGTGTAACTGGGGTTGGGAGAAGAAATGCAGGGGCAAAAGCAGAGTCAGGGCAGGATTTGGGGGCCAAGCCCATGAGACAGGGCGGCGATGAACCAGGGGGATTCAGGCCTCTTGGCCATTTCACAGCACCAAGACGAGGCCCCGATCCCAGCTGGGGGCATCCCCTCGGGGGCAAATGGTGAGGAAGAAGTTCGGGCCAAGGCCAAGGCTTTGAGTGGGGCTTGGGGGCCTGGAAGAAGGAAGCGATTGCCCCTGCACCCTCTTTCCTTTTTAAACGCCTCATTCTGCGCTTGCAAAGCAGGTTCTCAGCTCCCGGCCACTCCCACCATGGGCCAGGCCAAACCCCACTCTTCCC
>NW_005842866.1:164833-179704 GCF_000455745.1 Alligator sinensis
CCCCCTCCCCCGCCAGCCTGAAGCACGCAGAGCGGGCGCTGCCAATGGGGAAACTGAGGCAGGCGCAAGCTAAGTGATGTGACTGGGGGGGGACAGACTGAGTTAGTGGCAGAGCACCTCTTCCTGCTGCCTTGGTGCCTATCAGGAGCTGCATTGCTCATGCCAGACTGTGGAGGTCACTGCCGGGAGCCCACGTGTCCCAGCACCAAGCCGGCTGCCTTGGCCTCATTCTGCTGGGCCTGTCATGCCAATGTGGGGGCAGCCGCAAGCTAAGTGATGTGACTGGGGGGGGACAGACTGAGTTAGTGGCAGAGCACCTCTTCCTGCTGCCTTGGTGCCTATCAGGAGCTGCATTGCTCATGCCAGACTGTGGAGGTCACTGCCGGGAGCCCACGTGTCCCAGCACCAAGCCGGCTGCCTTGGCCTCATTCTGCTGGGCCTGTCATGCCAATGTGGGGGCAGCCCTGACCACAGCAGGATGGACACCAGCCTCCTTGGCCCCGAGGCCATGGGGACAGATAGACCCAAGGGGAGAAAGGCCCAGCTCAGGCCAAACCCTGCCCCTTGCTTTTGAGCTGGGCTTGGTGGGGGGTGTGCAGACGGCATGGGGCAGCTGCTGGAGGGGACTGGAGGGGCTCTGTTGGGGGCAGGCCTGTGGGACCCAGCTGGAGAGGGGAGCTTGGGCATCCCCTCAGTCCCGTCAGGGTTGGGGGGATGCATCGCTGTGCAGGGGCCGGCGAGCAGGGTGGGCACGGTACCCATCGGAGGAGCCCGGCGCGGCGCCGACAGGCCTGGCTGTATTCTACAGTGCATGTGTCTCCAGTGTTTCTAAGCGACTGGAGATACAGCCCTGTCGGAATAACAGCCAGCGCCAATGCCTTCAGCCCACGCCACCTGGAAGGGCCCCCGCCACCAGTGACACCCCGGGGGCGGGTATTGTGCAGGGGCTGTTGTCACCCTCGCTGCCTCGGGGGCTCGGTGACGTTGGGTGTGCATGTGCCAGCACTGGAGAGCCCCTCTCCAGACCCAGGTGTTGGGGCCACCACGTACTGCCGTGTCCCCGCGTGGCCAAACCGACCCGGTGCGTGCTGTAACCACGCAGCTGCAGAGACCTAAGCCCCCTTCCTCCGCCCTCTCAGCAGCAGGGAGATGGCATTAAAAGGGCTCCACGATGTGTCCTAGACTCTCCGATGCCTGCAGCTGGAGGTTCGGGTGTGATGTGTGGTGCTGTGTCAGGGTGGATGGTCGTTTTACCAAGCGTTTAGATGATGGATGTGTCTGGGCTGGTTTGGACAGGGCTGATCCTGGCTCAGGCAGGGGTTGGACAAGTCGTGACCTCGGCAGGTCCCTGCCAGCCCCAAATCTCTTGACTGTGCTGCTCAGATTTGATTGCAGCGGTTCCGCCTTGTGGGCAGGGAGCCCGACACCCCGTGGCACCGCCTCTTCCCCCATGGTACCACTCTCCTGCTCTCGTGAATACCCAATGCCCTGGCAGGCACGTGACCAGCCACACAGGTGCTCTCTGCAAGTGGCTTCCTGCAGGGGGGTAATTCATTAAGCATGAGGTCCCCCTATGCAGCCTTTTGCAGAACTGGGGGTTGTCAGCCCCCATGCTGGGTCACTGCAACCTGGGCTAGGCAGAGGAGAAGGAGTGGGCAGTGCTGAGGGCAAGAGTGCAGGCACCTGGGTATGCAATGATGGTTGGGAGGGGAAGGCATGGGGTGTCTTGCCCAGTAATGCAGCCCACCAGCCAGGGACACTGCCCCTGAGGTCACAGTGCCGAGTGTCACACTGCGTCTTGCTGCGGTGAGACAGGCCAGAATCGGTGTGCCCAAGTGCCCCCCATCCCAGTGTCCCATTCCCCCAGGTGACACCACTGTGGGACAGGACAGGAACGTTGTACCTGTGTCGTAGCATCACCGTGTCAGTGTCACCCCCTGCCCCGTCACTGAGACAGGCCAGGAATGGTGTATCCCTGTCTCCTTGTCATCCTGGTGTCACCCCTCATTGCGGGGCCACGGCACGTGAACCGTCACCCATGCCCCGCTGTTGTGAGACAGGCCGGGACGTTTGGCCCCTCTCACCCTGCGTCCTGCCACGTCAGAGTGCTGGGCCCGGCGGGCGTGCACCTGTGTCACTGTGGCTGCATGGAGACATGGCATGGCTGCATGACATGGGATGGACCCAGGGCCAGGGCAGCAGTGGCAGAGAAAAAGCCCCAGTGATCCCAAACCAGCAGGGGCCGGTTTTGAGAGCTGGCTCTGCCACTGACTCCCACTACAGCCTTGGGCCATCTCCTTAGTCTCTCCATGGCACGCTGTACCCTGCTCTGGCTGGTCTCTGAGCTCTGGGGTCCTTTTCCTGCTGGCCTAGGTCCACAAAGACTGGTCTGGTCTGTCCCCAAGCGGCCCAGAGGATCAGCTGCAGCCGGCGGGTTCCCGGAGTTCGGGCAGCGTCTTTCCCAGCATGGCTGGTGCTGGCTCCGATGTCCCTGTATGTGTGGCAATCCCATGCTGCCCCTGCCCTTGCTCCAAATGCTGGGCAGATGTGCCCTGCCCGGGGGACGTGCTTGGCCCCCACAACAGCGCACTGCTCCTGGCACGGGGGTCAATTTTCCCTTTCTTCAGCTGTTCTCCCATGGAAATGGCTCCGTGTGAAGTGAGACCGCGTGCACGCATGCATGTGGCAGCTCAGGGCAATACCTCCGCCCCCTGCTAGCAGGCCCTGGAAAGCCAATGGAGCAGCACAGACATGGAGCTAGAGGGCTCTTTTATCTCACCAGCCAGCTCAGCCCAGACCCCACAGCCTGGGGTTTGCAGCCAGCCAGACCCTAACACCCTGCATCGTAGTTGGGAGGCAGCAGGCATCTCGGGGGATCCAGGGCATCCACACAGGGGCCAGACGACGTGCTTCCCTCCGGCCTCGGAGAGCTGCTGAGCTGGTGCTCTCCAGATGCACCAACCAGAGGCGTGTGCATGGCACAGGTCTGGGTCTGCTGTGCCACCCAGGCGGGCATGCCCCAGGCTGCCAGGACCCTGCAGGGTGGGCCATGCTGCAGCCTCTCCTGGCCCAACAGCTGCTTTCCCAGCCTCATGCTCTTTGCAGCTCCAAAGGATTTGGAAGTACCTGAAGCCCCAGGCTGGGGTGGAGGATACTTGCCAGTAGCAGGGCCACATATGGTCCTTGAATGACTCAAATGGAGTTTGGCTAATTTGACCTGGGGCATACAAAAAATTCTTTAAAAAAGTGAAAGCTGCTTTATGAAACCCCGTCGGCTGGCCCTGCCTTGCCCCACCCCGCGTTTATCTGCTGGGGATGATTTATTGCCCCGTCAGATTCTTCCCCTCCTGCTTTTTATTGCTGTTTCCCCGGGCACCCGGGTAAGAGCCTCGTGCTCCTCTACATCTCCGCAAGCTGTCAAACAAAAGCAGACAGCAGCCAGCGGCTGGGACCAGGCCTGCGAGGTGCACCGCCTTGACGCCTCGCTGGCTGGGATCCACGGGGCTGTCCTGGGCCCTGGCCAGGCTCACTCCGCATTAACCCCTGCAGGAATCATGGCTGAGCTACCAGTGGTCAGTCCCTTCCCTGTGTACCCCTCGGGTATTTTCTGGGCATGATGTGCCCATCAGCGCAGAAGTGCTCATCTCTGCCCTGGGCTGGGGAAGCTGCCCTCTGTGCCCCTGCCCAGGTACACCCTTAGGCTTGGGTGTCTTCAGTGGTATGTAGCAGCTCCGGTGGAGATGGGGGCTTGTACCCAGCTTTGCAATGGTTAGCTAGAGCATGCCATCTCCTCCCAGGGCATGGGTCAGAGCTTAGCCCTTGCCAGGCCTCGGTATTAGGTCATTACGGCGAGGGGACAGGGCAGCCGGCTCCCTGGGGAGGGAGGGTGGGCATCTGCAGCTGGCACTCGGGGATAAAGGAGGGGACTCACTGCCATTTGTCTTATGCAACACACACCCGGTGGGTTTTGGTGTGAGCAGCATCTTTGCAAGCTCGTGCACGGTCTTTGCTGCAGAGAATTGGACGCGGCTTGAAGCTGCAGCGGAGTAGGTTTATATTGGGCCTCAGGAAACACTTCTTCACTGTCAGAGCAGGGCGGCAGTGGGACGGACGCCTGGGGAAGGGGTGGACGATCCATCACTGGAGGGGATCGAGGAGAGCGTGGACAGTCACTGGTGGGGGATGATCGAGGTGTAGCGATGCCTGGGCTCTGTTATGTGGGTTTCCCTGGGCTTTGCTGGTTGTCGCATGGGGCTGGGAGGGAAGCCCATGCCTTTGCTCTGCCCCTTTCTGCTACGTGTCAGGGGGGTTTTAAGCCTCCCCCAGAGGCGCTGGGTGCTGCTGCAGCCCAGGCTGGGGATGGGGACAATGCTCCTGCTAGGACCAACCCCAAAGGGTCCCGGCTAGAGGGTCTTGCCCCTCCACTCAGGGTCCGACTGATGCCACATTTGGGGTCAGGAAGGGATTTTCCCTCCTGGTCAGACTGGTATGGACTGGGGTGGGGGTGGGTTGCCTTCCTCTGTAGTGGGGCCACAGCTCTGCCTGGGATCTCCTGAGCATCTATGAGCAACCTTTGCAGCAGCAGGATGTTGGCAGCCGCGGTGCCCCTGCTTTCCCTGCGGCAGGGTCGGGTGCGATGCCTGGGGCTGTGTCAGGGGTGACTGAAGTTTTGGTAAGAGTTTAGACAGTGGGTTTGTCCAGACTGGTTTAGACAGAGCTGATCCTGCCTGAGCCAGGGGTCGGACTAGACGTGACCTCAGCAGCCCCATTTCTCTGGGATCTCACCAGTGCTGTGTGCTCAGCTGCGCTGCGGATGGGTCCCTCCTGCACCCATGTTGGGCTGAATCAGGATGCCCTCGAACACCAGGGCTGCTAGGTCCCATCTCTCCCAGCTGGCTGTCTCTCCAGTGTGGTGGTCTCAGCTTGAGAAACAAGCTTTTGTGCTGAGGCTCCCCCTCACCAACTCACCTTCCTGCAAAGTGCCCCCCACCCCACTTTTATTCCATGATTCGGGTTTGCAAACGTTTCTCCTAACCCCAGAGCACTGTAGCTTCCCCACCTCTGCAGCTTCTCAGCATCAGGACCCAGCCTGGAGCGGGAGCTTATATTGCATCCCTGCAGCCGACAGCACGTTGCAAAGCCACCGTCGCTGCCGGGCGCCACTTTGGGTGACACTTTGACTGCCTGTTCTGCTCCACTGCATGGATGCGCTGGCTCTACTTTGAGTGCAAAGATGCAGGGCCGGCTTGATGAGTCCCCTCCCTCCTCTAGAGACAGCTTTTGAGATGGAAACATTGCTCTCACCGACATAGCCCCACTTTGCTGTAGCTCTGAGTGCCGTAGGGACAGATGCACCTCCAGTGAGATGGAGCAGTCTCAGCGCCCCTGTGTTACAGATGGGGAAACTGAGGCATGGCACCAAAGGATCCCAGTGGGAGCCAGGCACTGGAGATGGGAGATCTCTTTTGCGGGCAGGAAGGAAGCTGTGGTGGGGGGGCGGATAGAGAGCAATAGCAGGCCGGTTGCAAGGTGCACCCAGTGACATGGGTCTTGCTTCTTCTCTAGGAGCATCTCGGGGGTACGCTCAGAGCTCTGGCTTGTTCTCTGGCCAACAGGACCGGCCTGCGTCTCCGTCCCTGCCCCATTGGAGCTGCCTCTGTGGGATGGCTTCAAGGCTCCCCAGTTGGCTCCGATCCCGAAAAAAGGAGTACAAAAAGGCTTAAAATAGATGGAGCCGTCATGTCCTCAGGAGGCCGAGCGCTCCCAGCACTGCAGCACTTGCCTTGGGACCACCTCCAAGCGCCCCTCTCCCCTCCACCAGCTCAGCTCCGGGGCGGCCGGAGGTGACCCACTTCAAAGCCACGAGGCATCTGCAGCATCACGGGTGGGGGCTGGGGTTGGAGTTTGTCCTTGGGAGGATGCAGGGCCCTTTGCCACCCCCCCTCCGCCCCTTGGGTGTGTATCTGCAGAGGGCATTGCTGTCCGCGGCAGGGAGGGGCTCAGATTGTGCTGGATGGGCGGCGTGGCATGGCAAAGCGCCGTCTCCACAGGGATCCACCTTCGCTCTGGTCCCTGGCTCTGCCGTGGCATGCCGGGTACAGTGCCTCAGTTTCCCTCTGTCTGAGGAGGATAAGGGTCCCCCCCTTCCCCGGTCAGAGAGGAGCTGTATGAGCTGCAGCTTGGCCTGAGATGTTGCCTCCTATGACTCTGGTCTGTGCTCCGTGCCCCATGCCAGCTGGCTGGGAATAGGCAGCCAAGTCACAGCTGCCGCTGGGACCCCCACGGGGCAGGTCCTGGGGATGGAGACAGCATGGAGGGCTGCAGTCTCATCCCTGCCTGGAAGCCCTTTGGAGTGGGGAGCGATCCACACGGCTGACAACTTCAGGCAGGGGGGTGGCTGGACACATGTCTAGCCTCGGGTGGGCACTGGGGTACTGGACCCGAGCACTGACTGGCATAGGCATGGGGGAAGAAGGAGGGATGGGCAAAGATGCCACCCGGGGAGTCATGCTTCTCTAGGAGCATCTCAGGGGTGCGCTCAGAGCTCTGACTTGTTCCCCTGGCCGACAGGACCGGCCTGCATCTCCGTCCCTGCCCCACTGGAGCTGGCAACCGGCAGAGGTGCGGCAGGCTGGGGCTTCAATTCCCAGTTGTCCCAGCTTGATGCTTCTTCCAGCTCCACGATCCCAGGTGCTGTAAGCTTACGGCTGAGGCAACGTGGGACTCCCTGTCCCGCTCTGAGTTCCCTCCAGGGCCCATCTCTGTGGTCTCAAAGTTGGAGGCCAACCTCCCTGCCAGCTGGGGGAAGGATTCAGGCTCCGCAGACTGAGTGAGGAAGATGAGGCCATCCCCACCCTGGCCTGGAGCAGGACACGTTGGCTGGGCTCCTATAGCTCCTCATCTTCCTGTGTGTGCCCACTCCCGGAGGACAGACAGGTGCCAAGGGCTTAGTGTGTGCCCTTCCAAGTCATCTCCACGGGCTTTGCAGACGCAGAGAAACTGAGGCACGCAGCAGGGCTTGAACCCGCCAGAAGTCATTGGGGACGGAGCAGGTGGCTGCGGCGCTGCTCGTCGCATTTAAAATTCCACGGTTGCTTTTGCTTGCCAGGCTCGGGTCATCTTTTATGAATACAAAAGAACTGACAGCCCGGCGAAGAATAAATACATCAGACGCGGGTCAGCGCCCCCGGCCTGCTCGGCGCGCAGGGCTGCAAGAGGGCTGGATACGCGGCCTCTCTGGCACTCTGCCGTCAGCACGGGGCACCCGGGAGATGGCAGCACCTGTGGCCAGATGGAGCCTGCCTCGTCGGGGGCAGGAGCCGCGGCGGTAACGAGCTGGAACACCGCGATGAGCCGTCTCCTGTGTGAAATGGAAGCTGTGTGTCCTAGCCCATCCACTGCTGGATGCCAGTGGTGATTCTCCTTCTGCCAGACCGTGAGGCTGCTGGTGTTACAGGGGAAGCGGGGTCTGTCCAGACATGGGCCCATTGCCATATGGGCAGGAGGAGCTGTGGGAGTCGGCTCAGGCTTCCCTTTTTGAAGAGGTTTGTGAGTCAAATGCACAGGGCAGAGTTCCCAGGCTCTGCTCGAAGCCCATTGATTTCCTGCCAGGGGAAGAGGGCGATGTCCTCGCTGACTGCAGTCTCTGGTGCCCGCGTCGGGGCAATACCCAGTGAGCGCAGGGGTCAGGAGTCCCTTTCCCTTGCATGCAGCGTTGTGCACCCGGCTGGGTAAGCCCAGAGGCTCGCCTGCCTGCAACGGGGCCCCGGCCCCTGGGAGCCGTGAGGCTGATGTGATCTAGCGAGCTCAGCATTGCAAGAAGGGGTCTGTGCACTGGGTACAGGCTTCTCGGAGAGAGGCGTGGGGTGTGCGGGGACCCACCATCTCGAGGTTAATGGTGTGGGACTTGGGGGTCTGGCGTGCATGGGCCCAGACGATGGGCCTAATGCAGTAGAAAAGGGAGAGAGACGGCTCCAGAGTCTGGAAACAAGTTGCCTGGAATGAGCTGATGCAGGAAGCCTCTTCGAATAGGGGTCTGGAGGCCATCCCACCACTCGCAGCCAAGGGCGTACTGGGAGCCCACCCATCGGAGCAAAGGGTGCTGTCGTCTCGCCAATCAGAGCAGCAGACGCCGCTGGCTTGCCAGTTGGATCAGAGGAGATGCCAACGTCCCACCGATCCAGGTGGAAGACGTGGACGGGGTCAGCCAATCGCAGAAGTTGCACCATAATTTTAACTGGTTTCCCGCACTGAAACCCTTCCATCCAATCACAGCTCGGGGGCGGGAAGCGACAGCTGTCCAGTCGCAACAGAGGGGATCCACTTAGTCTGAAAAATCCCTTCTTGCCTCCAAAGTATTGGAGTCCATTCCACCAATCCCGGCAGAGGATGTCCGACATCAGGCCAATCCCTGCAAAGGACACGCCGGCCTCCCACCAATCCAAGGCCACGGTGGAGCCGCTGCAGGTCTGCTTGGAGGAGGATGGTGTCGCATGGCCCTGGGGTGTGGGTTCAACACAGGTGTGAGCAGAGACCCTCCGCCCTGTGTGTCCCGAGCCTGGCACCGCTCCTCTGCTGCTCGCTGCCCGTTCGGGATGGGGGGAGCCTGGGAGCTCTGGCGTATCCTCATGCCGTCTCCTTCTGGTCTAGTTACCGGAGCAAAGTCACTCCCGGGGCAGGGGCATGAAGCATCTGTCAGTCTCTGGGGTCCCCTGGCAGCACCCCTTGCGGGTGCTGTGAGAAAGCCTTGCTGGTCGGGACCCTCTGCTTCCTGGCTACCAAACCCCAGCCCACCCTGCTTCTAAAGTTCATTGCCAAGGTGCTGTGGCAGGGTGGCATTGCCAGCTTGGCTCATGCCTAAAGCAGAGGGGGTGGCAGGTGCATCGGGGGCGGGTGTTGTGCATGGCTGGGACTCTGAGCCTGTAGCCCCAGCCCTGGTCTGGCTGGAGGGGGAGGAGAGCGGAGGAGCCTCCAGGCGCACCCTTGCATCCCTTCCTCTTCCTGTGGTCTTGCAATAGAGCTGCTGCTGGGCTGAGCTCAGCCGGATGCCCGGGGCACGAGGTGCCCAGGGGAGGCAGCTGCCGGTGCCTATCATCTCTTCCTCACTGCCAGATACTCAAGGGGGGTGCGATGAGCTGGCAGGCCTCAGTAATGTCAGGAGGGAGGGCATCAAACTTACCCCCGGGGTGGCATCGGGGCTGAGTTATTTTGCAGTAACCATGCCGTGTGCCCGTGCCCTTCAGCCGTCTCATGGGCTATACCAGCATCCCGACTCTGCTGTAGCCTCTTTGCATGGCTGTGGGCAGGCTGCTTAGCCCCACTGGGCCTCAGTTTCCCCTGGCCTAGCAGGGGTGATGGTCTCTGCCTCTCCTGCAAGGTCCCCGGGCCTGGGGCTGTCTCTTGCTGGCTGTGTGCCCTTCTCCAGTCATTGGCAGCTTCTCCTGGAGAGGGAATGGCATTGCCCAGCCTTTCCCCAGTAATTCAGGTAGAAGCAAGGCCCCCCACGTGTCCCCTAGGATGCATTGGCTCAGCATCTAGCACCTAATTCCCCCTGTGTTTATCCACTCCCAAAAACTTAGTGTATGTCCTTGCCAGGTCATCCCCAATGGGCTTTCCCAACACAGGAAAACTGAGGCAGGCTGGGGACGTGATTTTGAGTATAACACGTGTTGGTGCTAGAGTTGCAGAGGTTTTCATGCCGGGAGGAGCCGGGCAGGCATGCCGAATAATCTGTGGTCTTGCCGGTCCCCTGCCTCTGTCTGGCGGCTCTGGGTTCAGCCGTGGCCACCCCTGTGGTACCTGCGCGGTGCATGCTGACGGCTCGGGGCCAGCGAGCTGGAGCCCTGGCCCTGCCATTAACACCCTGCCTTTCTCTTCCCCCTTCCAGGATGCCCTGCTGAGTTTGGGGGCTGTGATCGATGTCGCCTGCCTGCGGGAAGCCATCAGGGATGCCATCGCCTCCGTCCTGCCCAAAGTGGTACGTAGGGCCAGGCTCTGGGCGTGCCGGGGGGGGGGGTGGTGCTGTGGCTGGGCAAATGGGGTTTCCAACCTCCTAATTGCAAAGGAAGCACAGCCAATGGGGTTTCCAACCTCCTGGCTGCAGCGTGCTCTGCAAAGGGCTGCATGGAGGCTTTAGGCGCTGCCCAGAGCACATCAGACTCCTGCTCCAGCAGAGTGTGGGGGCTGGGCACGTAGAATGAAGGAGCTCTCTGCCACTGACTCCCTTGGCAGCCTTAGGCAAGCCACTTGATTGCTTTGAGCCTTGGCATGGGTTCATTTAATGGCAGTGTGGGATCTGATCCCTGGTCCCAACCGTCATGTCTCCTACCCTGGCGGCACGTGTGATTTGAGGGGTCAGGGATCCCAAGCTTCCCTGCACCAGCGAGTTGCAAGCCAGGTGCCCAGCTCCATGTGCAGGACTGACAATCAGCTGATGGCTGACCCAGCCTGGACAGTCTTGAGTCCAGTTGCAGACTTGGAGAGCCAAACCCAAGTGCACCATGGCTCCCTAGGCACTGTTAGGCCTGTGGTTAGGCCCCTCGGGGCCCTGGCCGACAGCTCCATCACGGCTATCGCTGCAGCATTGCAGCTTCAACCAAGCTCTTGGGAGTCACAGTACTTGGTGCTGTACATATCTATGGAGGGAGACCACGAGGGCGTGAGATGCTTTATAATATACAGCACTCTGCACTGTGAAAGCAGGCCTTGCCCTATGCTTGAGGTGGTAGTAAGTGTTTCGTCCTCAGAGAGCGCATGTCCTGGGGAGCCCCACTGGCTGCAGCCCCTTCCCCATGCACCCACCCCCCAGCAGGGCTGTCCCTAGCCTGGGAGCACATGAGCGGATCTAGGATTTTGAAAAGGAGGGTGCAGCTCACATCTAACACAACGCACTCTTCTCCAGTGAAAAGCAAACCAGACGCTTTACTGAGATTGCAGGGCCTAGGGCTAGAGCTATATTATTCCGTGAACATTTTTTTGGAAGGTGCATTAATGATTTATTAGAAAAACACACACACAAATTAGGCAAAGCATAATCAAAAGAGACTGCTTCATTAGTCCTGCAGTCGCTGGAATGACACAGGCCTCTCCCTCTTTGGAGATTCATAAAACAAACTCAGGCCTTTTGGAGCATCTTGGCAGCGCACCCACACGCTTCGCAGAAAGTTATTTGCAGGCTTGAGTTAATGCTGTTCGCTGGAGTGAAAAACAGGCCGCGGGGCTGTGAAATGGGAGCTACGTTTCCAGCAGCAGCTAGTTGCAGAAGAAGTGGAGCAGAACATCGGAGGACCCTGGGCGGCAGAATAGCTGGATTAGTGGATCGTCAAGGCCATTGAAAAGGAGAGAGGGA
Organism: Alligator sinensis; assembly: GCF_000455745.1. Taxonomy (NCBI): domain Eukaryota; kingdom Metazoa; phylum Chordata; order Crocodylia; family Alligatoridae; genus Alligator; species Alligator sinensis. Next base: position 176,181 of record NW_005842866.1, read on the forward strand.
GCTTAGCACCTGTGGAGTGAAGAGGTTAGAAGGAATCAGGGCGATTTATAATGAGCCGTGAAGTCAAATGACTCGCTGGCTGCTGCCTGCCTAGAAAGGCTGCTGCTCTTGCTGGTTATAAAACTGTGGGTAGAGCAGGTATCGAAGGGGCTGCAACTACATCACTGCATCCCTCCCCTGGCCTTCTTGCTGAAGAGGCAGAGAAGACCCCGGTCTAGGCAGTACCCGCTGGCTCCCCTGGGCCGTCCCTGCCCCACGGTGATTGCTCTGTTGCAGCGAGCGAGTGATTTTTTTTTGGAGCCCCTTGCACCAGAAACCTGACCTTGGGGCCGCTGGTGGCTCCTGGCATCACTCTCCATGGCAGTGCAATGACCCTATCCATGTGCTCCCACAGCTGTAAGGGCAAGGGCACCCTCCCCCCTGGACAGAGCATTGCCCTGTAAATCAGTTAAGCCCATGCTGGGCCTGGGTTTGTCTCTGGGGACCACTGGGGACTCACCACAGCACTCTGTGCCTCAGTTTCCCCATCTGTGAAATGAGTCTAGCGAGCCTTCCCTCTTGTTGTGGGACCAGACAAAGGGCGGGAGGTGCTGACACTAAAGAATGGGGCTCCCTAAGGTGGGGTTTGCATGCCAGGTCCCTGCTCGGGGCTGCCGGCTGGTCCAAACTCAACCTCCATGTCCGCTGTTACCACACAGGATAGAGATCTGGGAGTCCCGGTTCGCTACAATCATCAGCTCAGTGCTCAGCAGCCGTCAAAAAGGCAGACAACATGCTGGGGTGATTCAAAACAGCAAGGCACCAAGGGCACACTGCTGGCTCCTGTTCAGCTTCTTGTCCCGTCCCCCAGGTCCTTGTCTGCAGAGCTGCTGCCCAGCCCGTCACCCCCAGCCTGCACCGGTGCAGGGGATTGTTCCCTCCTAAGTGCAGGACTCTGCACTTGGTTGAATCCTCCAATCTGACATCTCTAAATCACGGCAGATATGGGGCTCCCAGTACGATGCTGCAGCCAGCGTGGTCCTGGGGTGTACAAACAGGGATGAATCTGGTCAGAGCCCCGCTCCCTGGACGTGGGTGTCCAGTCCCGGCACCTCATTTCACCCAGGCTGTTGGCACGCTGGCAGGACTGGAGGCTGCCTTCTGGGGGAGATGCCAGGCCCTCGCTGTGCCTGGAAGAGCAAGACAAGGGGGCATTTGAGCTCAGAGGGGGAGGCTGCCCTAGGGGCTCCTGCGGTGGCTGCTGCACTTAGCAGCCTGTCTCCTTGTGCACGAGACCGGCTACTTGGGTTCACCGGAGCCTGGCTCCCTCCTTCTCTGGAGAGGCTGACATCAGCCTGCTTTGGAGGCTGCCAATAAAACTCCCTGCCATCCCGGTTGGAGCTGACCCAGCTGTCGGACCGCTCCGGGCAGAAAAGTCTGGCTTGACTTGTGCCTTGGAAGAGTCGATGCCCCTCTCCGGGTCGGGATGCTGCTCTGCATCACAGTGTGACGGCTCTGCCCCGGCGGTTTGATCCTGCTGGAGTGCCCGTCGAGTGGCGACGGATAAGGGCTGCAGCTCTCGCGCCCGCGTGGACCTCTCTCTCATTCTGCTTTTGCTTCCTTTACCCCGGGACAGAAGCAGACACCCAGCAGGATGCGCTCCCTTGCTGTTACCCTGCCCTCTTCCAAGCAATTTAACAGCCTCGTCTGCCCACAACCTGGGAGCTAGGCAGGGCAATGCCTGGGCCCAGCGCCCCCCACCCCAGCGCAGCTCTGCCCCTCCTCCCCCGTGCTGCTCCAGCCTCAGGCTGTCTCTGCTGCAGGAAGCATCGTCCTGCCTTGGAATGAGCCCAGGAACATTTTGCAAGACGGGAAATGTGTTTCCCGCTTGGCCTCGACCTGCAGAGAAGGTTGTTCCGGTCCCGCCTGGCCTGGGTCTCCATAGCCGGCCCGGCTCTGGGGAAGGCAGCTGGTGCGAGCTGGGCGTTGCACAACGGCCTTCCATCGCCGAGGGGCTGACGCATGACGAAGCCGTCCAGCTCAAACCGCGTTATGCAACGATCCCGGCTCTTGTGCCTGCTCCCGGCAGGGCAGGGGGTGGCTCGGGCGGTGGCAGCAAGACCCTCTCTTGGCCTCTCCCCATTGGGACGGTGGGGTTTAATGCCCTGCAGCCAGCTCCTGCTTCTCCCACGGCTCCAGGGGCAGCAACAGCAGGCACCTGCTGCCATCGGGAAGCCCTGGCCTCTCTCTCCCGGGACATCTAATGGGTTTCAGCTCCACTGGGGGCCTGATGAAGCCCTGGGCAAAGGCATCGGGGTCTTCAGTGCTCACCCATGTGTCCTAGGCCCTGTACTGCCTCACAGGGGAGGGAGTTTCTCTCCGTCCCGGTCATGGGAGACTGGGCTCTTGAAGCAACCTGGTGCCAGCATTGGGTTGGGGGGTGTCAGGGTTGGGCAGGGAAACAAATGCTGGCTCTTGGGGGGGGGACTTGAGCAAGTGGAAACAGCAGTGTGGTGCCCCTCCTTGATGTGGGGAAACTGAGGCACGGAGCGGCAAAGGCAGCGATTCCTCCTTCTGGAAAGGCTGCTGTTGGGGTCGGTCACGTCGGGGTGGCTGCAGGGCCCACGCAGGAGGAGGCAACAAGCTCTGGGGTCTCTGTGCTGCGCCTGGCTGCCACTCCTGCCTCGGGGAGGCTTTTCTCGGGGTCTGTGGATGGAGAGGGCTGATCCTGCTTCGGGCACCTGACTTTTGGAGGTCCCTGCCAGCCCCGCGCCTCTGTGACTGGTTACTGCTGGGCTGGCTCCTCCGGGAGCCGGCGGCCTTTTCCATAATGAGCTTGATTGAGCGTGAAATTGGGCGGAAGCTCATGTCAGCCCCCGAATCAATCAACCCGGGAGATAAACGGCGGCGCGGCCGCGGCTGGCTCTGCGCCCAGGCAGCCTCGTAGAGCCAGGTGCTGCGTGCGGATTATGGATGCTCTGTGCGTGCGGGTCCCTGCTCTGGGCCGGGACCCCCGCTCTCCCCCCACGCGGTTCAACCAGCCTCCCACCCCCGGACACTGCTCCCGAGCTGGCAGCTGGCATGCACCGAGCCCTCGGTCTGCAACGACCCCCAGCCCCCTGGTCGCTGAGCCGTGAAGACTGCGGCTCGTCAGGCTGGGAGCAGCCAAGGTGGAACGAAATGGGCTCTTTGCCTCGATGTTGTCCTCGTCGATGGCTCCGCGGTGCGGACGTGCGCCATCTCTGCTGCTCGCCCGAGGGACCGGCCGGCTGCCCTGAAGCCATCCTTGTCTGCAAGCTCCTGGGGATGTCTGGGCTTCTGGGCACTGGTTGTGCAGATGGGCGGGGGGTGTAACGTGGGCCCCTGGGAGGTGCCAGGAGGGAAGGGGGTCAGGCCCCAGCTTGTTCAGGCACCGTGTCCATCCTGCACTGAGGCTCAGGTCCTGTTTCCTTGGACGTCTCCATGCACTGGAGGACGGAGGATGCTTGCCCGGGCCTGGCTCTGTCTCCTCCCCAGCAGAGACAGCCTTCCTGCCTTGCTCCCTT
>NW_005842866.1:179735-181158 GCF_000455745.1 Alligator sinensis
AGGCCACGGCCCACTTGCCTCTGGCCCCCAGCAGGGAAGTTGGCCCACGCCTTCCTCCTGGGTGCATGCAGCCCCAAGCCACTCCATGGGCAGCAGAGCTGGGATCCAGTCCACCTCCCCCGCCCCCCCACCATTAGTGCTCATTAACTGAGCCTTAATGAGGGAGGTCCCTGCATGGGCCTGGAGGGATGCTGGATCTGGGAGGGAGCTGGGGGTCAGAGCAGCCAGGGACGGTTTGGCAACACAAGCCAATTCCTCCTCCACCAGTTGCTTCCCGAGAGCAGAGCCAAGGCCCTGGGGCTTCGTGGCCCCCCTGCCCACCCGGCCGGGGGTACCCGATCCCAGTGTAGCAGTGTGAGGAGCTGGCTGGCACCTCCTGGCTCTGTGGAGCCCACCCATCCTGGAGACAGGGCCACGCGCCTTGCAGTGGCTGTGCTGGTGCATGGGATTCAGATCCTGCCAGCCCTGGCCATGGGCTCCGTGTGGGGTCAGCGGGGTCCAGCTTGAGGCAGGGGCCAGCTCAGTGCCTCCACCTGGGACCACACCGATGAGCACTGTGTGGTCCCAGGACTCACCTGGACCCTGTCTGAAGCTAGGTCTTCCCTGGTGACTCCAGACAAAAGCTCCCAGATTGTGGGTGGGCATGTCTACACATGCAGTAACATGGTTTAGTTAATGCACGTTAAATCTAGTTACTGTGTTGCGAGATACTAAGGAAGTGGGCATTAGCCTGTCCTGATGCGCATTACATAAAAGCACGGTTTTTTTAGTGACACTTTAATGTGCATTAAAATAGGCTAACGCGCATTAAAGTGCACATGTAAATGCACCCTGTGTGACTGTGTCTGGGGGAGCTGTCACAGCGAGCCTGACTCCACAGGTGATCCATCCATGCGTTAGCAGGACACGCTGGGGAAGCGAGTATCGGTGATCCACGTCCCCTTTCCCGCCAGCCACACCACCCCTTGCAGGAGGTGGGGGAGTGGGGACCGTTCCCGAGCCGGCCGTGTCCCTCGGCTGTGATCCTGGACCGAGTCACTAGGGCTGCATGGGGAAGAGCACCGGCTCCCTGACAGCATCCACAAGTGCCTCGTGGGACTTTGAAGGCTGCCGAGGCATCTCTGTGGCTCTGCTGCCCCCACGTCCCGGGGGCTCAAAGCACAGCCCCGCTTCGCAGGGGAGTGATGCAGCTGCATGCAGGAGTCCCAGCATGCTCGGTCAGGCCCTTACAGGAACTGGCGGCTTTAATCCACTCTCCCAGATGATGGACCCTGCTGGAGCTTCCCTTGCTTCAATTCAAGGGCTGGCCGCCCTCTGGGCTGGTCGCTGGGTGGGTTTTCATATGGAGATGGAGCTCTTGCAGCACGGGGGCCTGGCTTCCTTCCAGCGAGCGAGTGAAGCGCAGCCCCGGCCGTCAGAGCCG
>NW_005842866.1:181189-194557 GCF_000455745.1 Alligator sinensis
GACGCTGGTGTGCGGCGCCACGTGCAGCGCCTCCGGACATGCTCTCCTGGCTTGGCCAGAGCCAGCGGTGGGAATCAAAGGTCCCTTTGTCCCTGTGTCTGAAGCACCCTGAGCGTGGGTGGATGTCCTTAAGCTTGGGCTTTGAACCCCTGCTGCCGCCAGCGGTGCCAGGCTGCGGAGGCCGTCAGAGTCGGGGCACTTCCCCAAAGCCCCTGAGGCTTGGAAGCACTGCAATCCTGCTCCAGGGATGGCTGGGGCTGAGACGGAGGTAGCTTGGTTGGCTGTGAGCGGTGGAGACTCGTGGCCCTTTGAGAGCCAGGAGGGCTATGACCTTATGGCGGGGCTGAGACCTCGGCAAGGGGCCCGATTCCCACGGGTCTCCGAGTGGCACTAGCCCCTCTGAACCTCAGCTGGGATCCAGTCCAGGCACTGGCGTGTACGTAGGGAGAGAGGGAGGACTGGGTGGCAGCACAGTGGGGCCCTGCCGCACATCGCTGGCATCCCGGACCAGCCTTCATCCTTCCCATCTGTGCCCCCAGTGACCAAGAGGTGCTTTCTCCCCGCAGGAGCACGTGTACATCTACCTGCTGGACGGGGAAGCCCGGCTGATCTGCGATGACCCCCACCACGAGTTGCCTCCCGAGGGAAAACTCAGGTAAGCCCAGCTGTGGGAAGCATCTTCAGACGGGTCCTGGGAGGGTCCCCTAACCCTACCCCACATCCGAGACGTGCCCTCCAAGAGCGGAGGGGTCGTGGTCCTGACCCTCTGCTAGGGCTGGCCGAAGCATCCTCCGTGCCACAAGCTATCCGTGCAGCAGTGGAATAAGCTGCTTCATGTGCACCGAAGCAAGGCAAAGACGGGTGACTGACCACGTAGCTGGGTGGGAGGTGCGGGGCCAAGGGCTGGCTCGGGCCGGAGAGCCTCTGCTCTGAGCAGCACAGGTGGGACGCGAACCTGGGTCTCTGGGACTCCCCGGCTGCAGAGTGGGGCAGCAACGCACACCAGGAGCTCGCGCTGCCTCTCGCATGAGGCACGTACCGACTCCCTGATCTTGGGGACTGTCGTGACCCAGGGCTGCCCTTTGGTCCGGGGCAGCACGGTGAGTCAGATGCTGCTGAGGTTAGTGCAATCGAGCCTGGCTCTGGTGTCCCTGCTTATCAGCAGCTTATTATTTTCCTGGGGAATGAGATTTCCCAGGGTGAATCGAAACCCTGGAGGTGAACTTGGACTTGCTTTGGTGAATCGAAACCCTGGAGGTAAACTTAAACTTGCTTTGGAAAGCTCATTCAACTGCTGCTCTGGCTTTCTTTCAGGATGGGGGGCAGCGGAGGGGTGGGCATATATTTTTTCCTAATAAGCCCCCACTCCCAGCCTGCTCTGTGCATTGCACGGGACGGGGATCGCCTGTGTCTGGAGCCTGGCTTGTCCTGATTGTCAGGGTGGGACACTGCCTCGCTGTGTGTCATAAGCCTTGTACCGCTGGCAGCAAAAGCTGACCTGGCATAGCCTGGAAGGGTCTCAGGAGGAGAAACCTTGGTGGCCTCATGCAAAAGTACAGGGATAGCTTGTGGGACTGATGCGGCTCGGGGATGTGCTGGCTGGGCTCACGCCATTGCGATTCGCCCCTCTGCCGCCGCATCCTGGGGTGGGGGAGCAGTTGGGCAAGCCCCTGCAGTCAGGCTTGCCCTGCTCCTGGAAGGATGCACGCATTTCAGTCTCGCAGCTGCTTGCTAATCCAGTGCCCCTGCCCCAGCTGACCCCGGACATCCTCCTACTGCTGCATCCTGAGGCGTTCAGTGCCCATCGCCCTGGTGTCTGAACACCACTCAATCTATGAAACTACCCATTCTCCCCATTTTACGTATGGGGAAACCTGAGGCCGAGGGCAAGTGACTTTGCAGGTCCTGCAGCGAGTCGGCCGCAGTGAGAGTCGTGCATTTGGCCCTATGTTTATACAACTGCCACCGAAAGGCAACCCCCTCTGGGCTGGAATGGGGGCTGATCCCTTTGGAGGCTGTGATGGTGCTTCCCCTTGGTACAGCCTCTCCCTCCAGCTACGGATCAGCCCCAGAGCCATTCTCATTTCTGGATACAATAGCAATGGATAGCTCAGGATTGCACTGTGGGGGGGGATAAGGTGTTCGGTTCTGCCTGGCAGGGGAAGGAAGTTTTTATTTCTCGATGCCTGCGGGCAGCCGCTGGGAGAGAAAATTGCTGTCATCCGCCTCCTGCTTTTGGGGCCGCGGGGTCAAAGCAGAAAAAGATGCCCTCACTGGGGAAGAGCTAAAGAAGAAAGAAGAGGGCGGAAGAGATAAACGGAGACCCCGGGAGCTCACAGCTCTGCCCCGCACCCTGACCCTCATGATACCATGCTAGGGCATGATGGAGGAGACTCCCCATTTGCCAGCAGCAGTAGAGGCTCTATGACGCTGGGGGACAAGGGGGCAGTAAGCAATCAGCTGAGCGAGACCAGGAGGTGGGAATGAAATGACTCAGTTGCCCAAGCCCGGCGCCTCTCCCTGGCGCTGCTCCAGCATCCATCTCCGTCTGGGAACATCTGCTCCCTGGATTTGTCACCAGGCTCATAAAAGCCAGGGCGGGGGGGTTTATAGCTCCCGGGGGCTGTGTGTGAACCTGCCTCCTCTTGGGCACAGGAAGGGTAACGGCATTAAGCTTGCTGGGTGCTGGGATACACAGCTGGAGAGAGGTGGCTGCAGGTGGAGGGATTTGCAGAATAAACCACCCCCACACCCTAGCGCTGAGCCCTCCCAGACTGCAGGCTCTGAGCCGGTGCTGCCGAGTCCTAGTGTGTGCACAGCGGCCCCAATGGGTGGCCGGGACACCCCCACCCCCAGCTAATATCAAGGAGCTGGGAACCACTAATAGCACAGCAGGGGTCTGTCGGTGCCTGCTGCCTGCCCAGCCCTGCACGAAGGGGAAGCACCGGCTGCATCTATTACGGTCTCCCCAAAAGCAGCAGATGCCTGCCCCTCCCTTTGGCCTGTCCTGCATTGAAGTCCTGGCTTGAAACTGAGAGGCTCCCTCCCTGCCACCACCTGACAGTGCGCCCTGGGGTGGCTCATCTGTGCCTCAGTTTCCCCATCTGTAAAATGGGCGCGATGGCATCCAGCCTCCGCATCATGCTGCTGCCTTGGGGGTGCGGGCATAGCTCTGTGTCTCCTCCATGGGCTGCTTTTCCTCTGTCTCGGGAAGCAAAGGTTAATTGCTGCAGAGTTGCAGCCCCCCCCCGCCAGGACGCCCAGCTCTGGGACCCCGACTCTGCTCTGAAAGCAAGACGCTTTACCTTGAAATGGGCTGCTGCTTGGGTGAGGCTGCAGTGCCGCGGGAGTTTTCAACCCAGGTGCAAGGTGACCAGCGGGTTACTGCCACCTGCATGCAGATTCATGGCTGGAGACTGCCGGCGTCACTCGTCCTGGCTCCATCATCGCCGGGCTTTTGGGGGTGCTTCCAGCGGCAGAGTGTCTTCGTTTAAGGTGAGGAAGCTGGTGCACGGATGCAGCCAGCACACAGTCTGGACAAGGCAGAGATCGGGGCCCAGCGACGAGGGAGAGCCCGAGACCTCCATCGTGCTGCATCTGTGGATGAGATCCTGACATCTTCTTCCTCCCGATCCACCACTGAGGACTTGGCGCTGGACTGTGGTTTGCCTGGTACCGCCCCGCAGGCCTGTTCATTGTGGGTGACTCTGCCAGGGGTGCGGGACACCGGGCAATATAGCTCTGAGGATCATGGGGACACGCAACCTCTGCATGGCTGCAAGGTCTTGGTCCAGGGAGAGGGTCACTGGGCAGAGACGTCCTCCAAAGCATGCTGCTGCAGCATTGAACCCTGGGCTCCCAGCATGGCCCTTCTTCCCCCTCCCCGGGGTTAAAGGACTGACACACTCTCCCCATCTCGGGAGTGCAGGCAGTCCCCCAGCGGCCTCTCAACTGCATTGCAAATGGACATCTCCCTCTCAGGCCAAGAAAGGACCCCCAGCTCACTGCTCGGGCCTCAGTTTCCCCAGAGAGTTCAAGTGACTTGCCCAGGGCCATTCAAGGAGGCAGTGGCATGGGAAGTGTTGAATCCAAGCCCCAGCCCAGGACTTTCAGCATAGACTAATTCAGCTCCCCAACCCCATGTCCCTCTGCCCTCTGCCCAAGGGATGCAGCGCCAGCATCCAGCAGGGAGCTTAGGGACTGCATTTAAATCCAGCCCTTGACTGTTCAGCCTGTCAGCTCGCTGAGGCCAGGGGAGGGAAGTGCATGTGGGCAGGAGCATGGAGCAGGGCCGCTGCTGCATCTAGGGATTTTCCACTTCTTCTGGTCTGCGCTTGAGACCAAATAGCCGTATGCACCAATACAAATCGGGGAGTGACTGGCAGGGCTGGGGGTTACGGTGGATCCTAAGCTGAATACGAGCCCAAAAAAGCCAACAGCCTCCGGGGCCGTGTTAGCAGGAGTGTCACGTGCCATGCAAGGAAGTGGTTCTGCCGCTCTATTCGGCACTGGGGAGACCTGCCCTGGGGACCTGTGTCCAATTTTGTGCCCCGCACGTCAAGAAGATTGAAAAGAGTTCAGCTCGGAGCAATAAAAATTATTAGAGGTCTGAGAGACAAGACTGATGAGGAAAGGCTGAAAGCACTCCAGTTATTTAACCTGGAGACGAGATGAGTGAGGGGGGATTTGCTAACAGCCTTCAAGTACCTAAAGGGCCGTTATAGGGAGCATGGAGATAACTAGTCTCAGCGCTCATACGACTAGGAGCAACGGTCTTGAATTGCAGGATGGACCTGAACTTGCAGCCAAGGAGGTCTCGACTGGCTACCAGGAAAACCTTCTTCCCTGTTAGAGTAGTGAGGATGTGCAATAGCATCGTAGACTCACAGAGCAGTGGGGCTGGAAGGGACCTGGGGCACGTCTACATGTGCATTAATGCACCATAATGACGGTGCATTAAGTTTAGTACCTGTAATAACCATTTCTAACTTAATGTGGAGTAATCGGCTGTGCCTTAGCGCATTAGCACCGCTTTTGCCATGACACACTAATGTGCAGTAGAATTATTCTACTGCTCTTTTAGTGTCTCGTGTGGACATGCCCGTGCAGAGGTCACATCTAGTCTAAACCCCTGACGGAGGCAGGGTCAGCCCTGTCCAAAGCATCCCAGACAAACTCAATGCCCAAGCTCTTAAGCAAAACTAGTCACCCCTGGCAGCACCAGTCATCACACCCCACCCTGCCACAGGGAAGGCAGGGGGATTGTGGCCACCAATGTCCTGCTGCTATGAAAAGTTGTCAATAGGCACTTGAGGGATCCCAGAAAGAGGCCATGCCCCTGCTGCAGAGGAAAGCAAACCCCCTCCCCAGTCTGTACCAGTCTGACCAGGAGAGAAAATCCCTTCCTGACCCCAAATGCAGCATCAGTCAGACCCTGAGTAGAGGGACAAGACCCTCTAGCCAGGACCCTCTGGGTTTGGTCCCAGCAGGAGCACTGGCACAGCTCAGTCCCCATCCCCAGCTGGGCTGCAGCAGCACCCAGCACCTCTGAGGCTTAAAAACACCCTGACATGCGAAGCAGAAAGTTGGGGGTGGAGGCAACCAGCAAAGCCCTGAAGCCTGGGAAATCCCATCCCACTGAAGCTGTGGACTCTCCCTCCTCGGAGGTGATGAAGAAGTTGGAGAACCACTGGGCAGGGATGAACTAGGCGTCATGATGCCTCGAATGTGCCCCCACCTGCCCTCACGCACGCAGCGCTTGCAGCTCTGCAGGTGGACGATGGAGACGACCGGGCTTTGCATCAGGAGGATCAAGCAGAGCTGCACCACCGGCTAGGAGAGCAGTAAGGAGCTGGGGGAGGCTTGTGGAGGGGACAGGAGGACAGGAAAGGATGTTCTGGCTGTCCCGTCGGGGCTGCGATGCAGGACTCCCGGCTCTTCCCATGCTTCATGCTTTCCATCTGGTTGGCATCAAGCCGCTCTCGGCCCCGTGTGCCAAAGGCTTCTTCCAGGCTCCAGAGGGGGAATGTGTACTCATCTGCATGGGAGTGGGGCATCTATGCACCGCCCCGTGGGCAGGACCAGGTGTGAAAGGCAGGAAGGACACCTCTCCAGGATGCACGGACCCCGCGCAGGAGACAGCACCTGTGCCGACAAAGGGAGGGTCCTCACCAGCGGGGAAACTGAGGCACGGAGAAGCAACGCTTTGCCGAAGGGGCACAGGAGGCCCGGGGACATGAGGGCACAAGTCGTGGGCTAATCCTCACCAGTTCCCTGCACAGGGGAGTGCTTGGCCCTGCGAGGATAGAGCAGGGTGTGTTCATTCAAAATTGTGACGCCAGGCTCATTTGCTTTCAATCAGCAAGAGAGCGGGGAACGGTCTGATTGAAATCGCTCCTTTTGAGGCCTCTCCACGCCCGCAACGAAGGCAGCACCGAGCACGCAGCTTTGCAGTCGCGGGCATCCCTTTCCATGCCACCGCGTACAAGCCCCGGCTACCCCGCAGGGCAGGCTGGGGGCCCACACCTTTATTTACGCTCTCCCGCCGCTCTCTGCTCACTCGCTCACGTCCTTAATTTTTATTGTTGCTGCTGGTAGGAAATGGCTAGTGACTCATTTCTTATTTACGAGGAGGTGTTTAAGACGGTTGGGTTTTTTTCCCTTCTGGGCTCCTGGCGGGGTGGCAATTGGAATCCAATTGAGAAACGTAGCAAAAAAAAAAAAAAGGCTTTTAAAAATGGTTGCAAAATCAAAGGACCTTAAATGCAGCGGGTCCAAAAGAAGTTTTGCATTTCAAGCTAATTAAGTTTTTTTAACAAGGGGGAAGGGCTTTCTGCAGGTATTGGGGTGAGAAGGTGGACAGTCTCGCCAAAGGGCTTTAGGCACCTGTCGAGGTAGCGAGGAGCCCCGGTGAGATTTTCACTGATTTAAATTCCTGCCGAGCTCTCTGCATTTCGTGAGGTCTAAACCCCGGGGATAAACTGACCCGGGTCGTTCAGAGGATTAGAGTTAGCAGAGCTCATCCTCTCCTACATGCATAGATGCGACGGGGAAAGCAGCTTTCTTGCGTTTTCTCAGCTCCGGAGCCCCCTTCTCAGCTTGCAATGAATTGGCCACGCCGTGCGGTCAGGTATTTGGGCGAGAATTAAGGTCACGGCATCGTTATCTGTAGGGGTCTCTTGCACCCTATTTAATACTAGCATCAAGCCAGCTCAGACTCGTCCTTGCCGCAATCAGGGGCACCGGGGCCTGCATGTGGGTGCAAAGATCTGGGTCCCTGCAGACTGCAACCCTTGCCCACGCGTCTGCGCTGACGTGGCCCCTTGTTTGAGCTGGGTGTCGTTGCACACGCCGGGCTCTGTGCTGACGGGCCCTTGGGCAAACAGCTGTAAAAGGCAAGGAGCTGTAAAGAGCACAGGCAGACGGAGGTGCCAACAAGCCATAAAACACCCGTAGGTGCCAACAAGCTCCCCCTGAGCAAACAGCCGGAGCGGGAGAGGCGTCTGCAATCCAGAGAGCAGCTCAGCCTCCGGCCCGGCTGTTCGGGACCGGGGCTCGTGGGTCGTGACTGTCCCCTGCTGGCCCAGGGCTCCGGGTGGCAAATGGACTCACACTGCTCGGCCCATCCGGGTACCACTCTTCCTCTGTAGCGGGGGCACGGCCTCTGCTTGGGGTCTCTGGAGCATATATTCACAGCCTTTGCAGCGGCAGGACATTGGCAGCCGTGGCACCCCTGCTTTTCCTGTGGCACGGTCAGGTGCGATGCCGGGTGCTGTGCCAGGGGTGACTGTAGTTTTGCTATGAGGTTGGACAATGGATGCTTTGGACAGGGCTGATCCTGTCTCAGCACTAAGTCCCTTCCAGCCCTGCTTCTCTGCGACTGTGATTGATTCACAGTCCCGTCAGGCTGTGCAGGGGCCAGACACCTTCTCCCAGGTGCATCCCTGTGTCTGACCCCCTTCATGGCCTGTGGGACCCCCCATCCCGGTCCAGCCTCCTACAGCCCCAAACCAGTGCCCCCAGGAGTTCCTCCTGAGCTCCCCTGCCCATGGGCCCCTTGGGTCTCCAGTCATGCCCGTCAGCACAGCATGGCAATGAAACCCAAGCTGAGCAAGGGAGCCTCCGATTCCCATGCCCCTGACTCTTACAATGCCCGAGAGAGCCACGGAGCTGGGGATGGCTGCCGTTTGCTGCTGCCCTTCCTTACCCCTTGCCTTATGTCCAGAAATGGGGAACTGCCCTGCCAAAGTCCCCTGAGGGGCCCAATCCAGCAGGTCCTCGGAGCCCACCATGGGCTGACAGGATCAGGCCCACGCGGACGGCAGCTGGGGTCTGTTCCCATGTTGCACGGGGCTCATGCATAAGGGACCAGTGGGAGACCAGGGGTCAGGGTGCCCCTCAATGGGAGGGGGTCGGGCCTGCAGCTCCCACCCCAGGAGCGTGGGCAGGGAGCTGGGTCCCTGTGCAGGGTCCCCAGAGCCAGCCAGAGCAGGGCCCAGAGCCCAGGCCTCCCTGCACAGCCACGTGCCCTCGTCCCCAGGCGGCACAGCTGTAGAGTCGAAGCCCACAAACCCTGCCCAGCTCCTGCTTGGCGCCGCGGGCTCTGTGCTGCACGGTGGGTGACATAGAGGTGACCCCTCTGAGGCCGAAAGGGGACTCGAACCCAAGCCCAACCCGGTCAGATGCCCCGGTCAGGGAAAGGACAGGGGTTTAGTCCTGTCTGGGTGGTTTCTTGCAGGTGGTCCTCACTCAGCAGCCTGGCAGGGGTCCCATGCTGGGAGACCTCAGCACCCCAGGGCTCTGGATCTGGCTCTGGATCCCATGGTGTCACTTGGCTGGGTCTGGCTCCGGGGATAAGCCAACCTGCCTCGGCGCTTTTCTGTCCCCTGAGGATGTCCCTGCACTGGCCGAGACTTTGAACGACCCAGCTCTGCCACACACTCCCTGTGAAATGGGCCCCGGCCCTCAATCCGTGACTCAGTTTCCCAGGGGCTTTGCCTATACGGGATGCCTAGTTTGTAAGCTGTTCGGGCCAGGAGGCTTCTCATCCTGCGTGAACACACAGCACCCAACACAGCTGGGGTGTATAAGCATCCACAAAAGCAATCCTAAGGCCAGCATCGTCCTTCTCCCCCACCTTTCCCATCAGCATGGCTCCCCCCTGGGGCGGCTGCACCATATTTCTTCCTGCAAGACCCTTCTCCATCCCCAGGCAGGAGCAATAAGTGAAGGATTATTAAAAAAAACAAACCCAAGAGGCAGGCAGCAAAGCCCCGAGCCAGACAACCCCTGCTAGAATGACAGCAAATTAAAACACCCGATTTAATTTATTTTGCCAGTTTGAGGAGATGAGAGTTCACGGGGAGGAGAGCGACGACCGCCCTCCTGCTGGTGTTTGTCTCGCTGGTATTCACGTGAGCCGCATGCATGCGGGGGCGCAGGACACGTGGGGGGTCCGTGCAGCGTGGGAGCCTGCAGGGCTGGGCAGGGGGGGTGCTGGTCGGCGGGCCAGGTAGGAAGGGTGGCCGGGAGGCTGATAGCACAGTCGATGTCAGAGGCCATCGCCGTTGATCTGCACGATTCACTCACCACCGAGGCCTCTCGCCGCACGCTCGGCTCCTCCAGGAGCTGCTGTGATTGCATCCATAAAGCAGATGAGACAGGACCGAAGATAAATAGGGGCTTCGAAGCAGAGTCGTGGAGGAGTCGGGCTGGCAGAGACCTCCAGGAGTCACGTCTCGTCCAACCTGAGGCAGGATCATCCTTGTCCAAACCAGCCCAGACAAACCCAGTGTCCAGCCTTTAAGCACAGCTGCAGTCACCCCTGGCAGCACCAGGCATCGCACCCTGCCCTGCCACGGGGAAAGCAGGGGGACTGCGGGGGCCAGCGTCTTGCAAAGATTGATCATAGATGCTCAGGAGATCCCAGGATGCGTTATGGAAATAAAATGAGAGCCAGGGGCATTAGCCACACTTTCACGGTGTCTGAACTCTTTGGGTGGATCTGAGCGCTTCATGGGACAACACAATTGGTCCTAGAGCGGCATGTCCGTTGTTTCCCTTTCTTCACCTTCTCCACCTCTCATTTTTGGGGGAATCTCAACATTTAGTTATTGCCCAGGCGTTGAACAGAAATAGTTTCATTTAACAAAAGTGTTTGCGGTTTCCAAAAAAAATGGCAAATCTTCCAGACCAGAGAAATCCTTTTTCAAGCAGTCCCCTGGGGGAAAAAAATGTTTGTAAATAATAATAATAAAAATAATAATAAAACCCCATACAGCACCAATGAATTGTTAAAGCATCACAGCTGGGAGGGTTGTTCTCAAGGCCCAAAAGTTTCATTAAAAAGGCTTTTACATATACATTGTATTAAAACACAATTACTGGTCTGAAGCTGCTTGAATTGGAAGATGGGATGCAGCGCACCCTCGGCAAGGTTGCAGATGACACCAAGCTGGGGGAGTAGTAGAGGATCTGGAGGGTAGGGGTAGGATTCAGAGAGCCCTCGACACGTTGGAGGATTGGGCCAAAAGAAACAACAAAGACAAGTGCAAAGTCCTGCACTGAGGAGGGAACAATCCCCTGCACCGGTGCAGGCTGGGGGTGACGGGCTGGGCAGCAGCTCTGCAGAAAAGGACCTGGGGGTGACAGGGGACAAGAAGCTGAACAGGAGCCAGCAGTGTGCCCTTGGTGCCAAGACGGCTACCGGCATCCTGGGCTGCATGGGTAGGAGCGATGCCAGCAGATCAAGGGCAGTGATTCTTCCCCTCTATTCAGCACTGGGGAGGCCACATCTGGGGTCCTGTGTCCAGCTGTGGGCCCCCCACTACAGAAAGGATGGGAACACATTGGAGAGAGTCCAGTGGAAGGCAACAAAAATGGTTTGGGGGCTGGGGGACATGACTTGTGAGGAGAGGCTGAAGGAAATGGGTTGATTTAGTTTGCAGAAGGGAAGACTGAGGGGGGATTGAATAGCAGCCTTCAGCTCCCTGCTGGGGGGTGCAAAGAGGATGGAGCTGGGCTGGTCTCAGTGGGGGCAGAACAAGGAGCAATGGGCTCAGGCTGCAGCAAGGGAAGTTGAGGTTGGATATTAGGAAAAACTTTCTCACTCGGAGGGTGGTGAAGCACTGGAACAGGTTCCCCAGAGAGGTGGTGCAGTCTCCATCCCTGGAGCATTTTTAGACCCGGCTGGAAAAAGCCTTGGCTGGGATGATGCAGTTGAGGCTGGTCCTGCTTGGAGCAGGGGTTGTACTAGATGTGACCTCCTGAGGTCCCTTCCACCCTCATTTTCTGTGATTCAATGAGTTTTATGTTTCTGACTCCTCCCATACCCAGACATCAGTTGAAGCCCTGATTCTGCAAATATTCGCAGAGCACTTGCAGCGTGGGGTGACACCCCTGCCTGTTTGGGTGATCAGAGTCAGTCTTACGGGTTTGTGTGAGTCTTTATCCTCCAAGGGGAGAATTGTGAAAAGAGGAAAGATGTGAGTGGACAGCCGCAGAAACAGGCACGGGCTCCCCGAGCTAGCATGTGTCGGGACCAATTTGAGTTGGATTGTTGCTGGTTTTGTCCTTGCCTTTCAAATACATCCAGGAAATGCAGTGCGAAAGCTTTGTCTGTGCAGGCAGTTAACAGACTAATATGGATTGGCTTTCACGTCCCTTCGGCATCCAGCTGTTAGCGTCGCCAGAAACGCATCTGGTCAGCCGAAAGGGGAAAGGTTTATCACCTGAACTGGAATCCAGCAAGAGGCTCGTTCCCAGTACTAGCAACCAGGTTAGGAAATGGCTCGTACAGAGCTGGGTTTGCATGGCTTCACTTCTGCCTGGGGGATTTAGGATCGAATGGCCCTAAGGATGCTGTGCCAAAGCTTTTACCCTTCGTTTCCTTGTTTGCTTTAAAGAAATAAAGGATGAGGGAAGGTTTGCTGCGTGGCTGGAGCACTACTTCTCGTGGAGCAGCGTGGCCTGTGGAGCAGAGGAGGCGGGAGTCTGGGTGTATCCGGGGTGGGCAGGCAGGTCTGGGGCTCAGCATCAGGACAGCTGGGTTTTCTCCCCAGCTGGGCTGGTGCCTCTGTGTAACCGTGGGCTGCTCCTTGCAACGCCTCCACCTCCTCCTGACTTCAATGGAGCAGAACCGAGCTCCTTCGGAGCTACGCACCGGTGCTCGAGGCCTCTGTGCTTAGATCCGTCTCTGTCTGCTTAGGGCAGCCCGTGTTCCCCGTATTCACTACATCTAAGGAAGCTCGTGCTAAGGCCATAGCCATCAGCAGGGACTGAAATGCAGCCACCTCTGGTGCGGAGCCCAGCAGCCGTTTAGCAGCACATAGCATCTCTTTGGAGACGGGAGCTAGCGCAGGGTGCCATGGGATTTCAGGGCTCCAGGCAGGGGCTGTCCACGGTATTGCTGTGCAGTGTCCGTGTGCTGTGGGATCTTGGAAGAGGGAGATGATGGGTATAAAGCACGTGCAAGCACATCCACCCATATGCACACCCATGGATGCATATGCACACATGCACACACGAGGAATGCAAGGGGCCATGTCTGGGATCTCCGGAGTGCAGATGAACACCCTTTGCAGCAGCAGGATTTTGGTGACCGCGGTCCCCCCGCTTTCCCTGGGGCAGGGTGGGGTGCCATGCCTGGTGCTGTGTCAGGGGCGACTGTGTCGTGTTGCTCAGAAGTTGGACAACGGGTTTGTCTGGGCTGGTTTGGCCGGGACTGATCTTGCCTGCAGCAGGGGCTGGACTAGATGTGACCTCGGCAGGTCCCTGCCAGCCCCAGGGCTCTAGGATTCGAAGATGCTCAAGACTACATTTTGTTTTACAACTCTGAATAAGGGATGTACGTGGAAATCCAGTGCCTGCAGCACTAATGACATGATTATCTGTTGCCTGTTGTGACCATTTATTGCCTCCCTTGCTGTGGGTTTTAAACATACGATATCTAGCAAATTAAAGAGCATTCAGATCGAGTTACGTCAGCTCCTGCTTCCATCTTAAACCAGCAACAAAGCGCTAGGCCCCTGCCTTATTCGTGAAACTTCTGGCTTCTCTTTAATTAGGGAAAAATGTGCATTGTGTTACATGCAATGATGCAGCTCATCGTGTGCACCCCCCTTTTCTAAATCCTAGATCCGCCCGGCAGTAGCAGTCCCCCTCCATTTAAAGGGCCAGGTGCGAGAGGGGCGAGCTGAGTACGCAGGAAAGGGTTGGGGGCCGTGTCCTTTGCCATCTGCAAGTGGGGATTTGGAGGCACCCTGCATCGCTGTGCTGACTTGCCCTGCTCCTGCCTCTGCCAGGCCCCTTAACCTGGGGTGGGGGCAGTGATGCCATAAATGCACCCGGGTTTCCTGGTTTCCCAGGTTC
>NW_005842866.1:194567-214344 GCF_000455745.1 Alligator sinensis
GCCCCACATTTGCAGCAGCTGCCCCCAGGGATGGGCTATGCTTCATCAAGGTCCCCACCAGCCTCAGACTCTGTGCAACCTCTTTGGGCTGCTCTTTGGGCACTTCCTTGCCTCCCCCCCTATAGCATGAGCCCAGGCCAGGAGCCATGAGGACATGGCAGTCCCAGCAGCCAGCCTGGTCGCTTTGCTCCTTGATTGCTTGGCTCAGGCCCACACAACAGCGCAGCCCCCAGCGAGAGACAGGCCATCCATCCTTCCACCTCCCGGCCAGCGCTCTCCCAGCTCCTCTGGATGGTTATGAAGCATATAAATCTCTGCTGGGCTGGCGGCAGCTCTCCTCCCCTCGCTGCAGGGCTCTGGGATCAGGATGGAGACACGAGTGTCTGCTCAGGGCTACCGGGGATCTCTGGAGTTATAAGAACAACCTTTGCAGCAGCAGGACGTTGGCGTCCGCGGTCCCCCCGCTTTCCTTGCGGCAGGGTCAGGTGCGATGCCTGGTGCTGTGCCAGGGGCGACTGTGGTTTTGCTTAGAGTTTGGACAGTGGGTTTGTCCGGGCTGGTTTGGGCAAGGTTATTCCCAGAGGGCAGGTTGGGAAGGGGCAAGGAAGGGCGTGGTTAGGGCACACCATCCAGGTCCTTGCTGCGTGGCCTTGGCCATGTCACTTAGCCCCTCTGCCAAGCCTCTCTGCCAGGGATACGTGCTGCACCGGGATGCATGGAGCAGCAGGGAGGGGCTCGGGGCAGCACGGGAGCCTGACCTGTGCCCTGTGTTGGCCCACCATGGCAGGATCCCAGTGCCCTGAAATCCTGGCTGGGCTGGCAGGGGGCAACAGCACTGTGCACTGCATTGGCTTTGCCAGCTGCTGCAAACACCAGCAGCAATGCCCCCCCCATGCCCACCCCAGCACTGGGCTTGTTGGTGTGACAAGTGCCCAAGCACAGGAAGCATCAGGAATGGGCATTTGGCCTTCAGGTCCCTACTGAAATGGCCATGGGCAGCAGGGTCCAATGCTGGAGCTGTGCCCCATGGCTGGCAGGGGCAGCTGCTGTGATAGCCCCCAGATCTCTGAGCTGAACAGATTGGCATGCACGGGCCAGTTTCAGCCCCTCTTTAGCCAGAGAAGGTCGTTGCATGTGGGAGCCAGTTGCAAAAAAGGGAGAGAGAGATTGCAAGCAGCTGAACCCAGGGCAGTGTTGCCCTCAAGCCGAGGCGTCCCGTGGGCTGTGAATGACCCAGGCTCCAGTCCTGGCTGGAGCAGTGCCAGGGTCCCTCTGCATGGGGCCTGTCTGAGCTGGGGCTCACTCCCGTATCCCTGCTTGGAAATCCACGGAGGGGTCTGATTTGGTCCCGGGGCCGGATGGGAAGGCCATGACCCTGCACAGCTCTGCAGGACGGGCTGCCCGATCCCCACCAGCCTCCCTCAGAGCATGCAGATGCCATGCCTGTTTACTGGCAGTGGAAAGCAAGGCCCTTGGGAGGCAGCGGGGCATGCGGGTGCTGGGGACGGAGAGAGCTGCTGTCAGCCCACTGCAGACTGGAGAGCCGCACCCCAAAATGCAGCCAGCTCTGGGGTGGAACAGGTGCCACAGCAGCGCAGCACAGCACAGCACAGCACAGCAGGGGAAGCGTAGGAGCAGTCGGAGCGGATGAATGACAAGTGGCTTTGTATGAGTCCTGTGGGACATCTCTGCCGTGCCAAGCACTGTCCATGCACATCCCTGCCCCGGAGAGCCTAAAGCCGACCAGACAGACAGCAGGGAAACTGAGGCACGCAGCAGGGAAGGGAAGGGAAGGTCAGTGGCAGGGCTGGGAACCGAGCAGGGGTCTCCTGACTCCTGCACAGTGCCGTGGCCACTGGGTCTCACTTCCTTGGTGGTCCTGTGAGCTCTCTCAGGGGGCAGACTTTAACGTGGTGCATACAGCTCCGAGCGCAAGGGGCAGCTGAGCTCTCCGTGGGGGCCTGTAGGCCTGATGGTGGCACCCAGTGTAATAAATACTGGGAGCAGGGTGGCGGTGGATGGAAGGAGGGAGCCTGGGGCTCGGTGGGCCATGCCGTGCATGTCTCCATCAGGCCTGTTGGGCATGGGATAATTGCTGGCTTGGGGAGGGTGCTAGGGGCTGACAGATACCAGGCCTCTCCACAGCTCCTCGTGTGTTAGGACACCAAGCTGTCATCTGCCGTCAGCACGAGCAGTGTCTGTGGCTACAGCTCGTGCCCACCTGGCTGCCCCAGCTGCGGTGGGCTGCCCCCATCCCTCCCCAGCCTGGCTGTCTCCAGGAGGGCTGTCCCACGGCTGCTGGCTCAGCACCGCGTCCTCTGCTCTTGTCCTTCCAGAGATGCCGTGCTCAAGCAGAAGCGGGTGGAGTGCAGCGGGTTGCCCCCAGCTGAGCTCCAGGGCAAGGCGATGGACGGCCTGGTGGCACCTTTATCTCCAGATAAGCAAGGTAGGGCCAGCAGCGGGGGGTGGAAATGGCAGGGGCATTGGGTTGTGTGAGGGTGTAGATGGATGTGTGCAACTGGATAGATAGAGTGTGTGTATATGCATGGATGGGTAGGTGGCTATGCAGGAGAAAGGATGGATGGATGGATAGGTGGGTATGCAGAAGGATGGATGGACAGACAGATGGACAGTGGATAAGTGGCTGTGCAGAAGGATGGACGGATGGATGACTATATAGATGGATAGATGGATATGTGGGTATGCAGAAGGGCGGATGGACAGAGGGATGGATAGATAAGTGGCTGTGCAGAAGGATGGATGGATATGTAGATAGGTAGATGGGCAGATGGGTAAGTGGCTATGCCAAAGGATGGATGGACAGATGGGCTGATGGATGGATAGATAAGTGGCCGTGCAGAAGGATGGATGGATGAATGGATGGACAGGTGGCTATGCAGAAGGACAGGTGGATGGATGTGCACGCAGATACAGTGAGCAGGGGACACATGGCTCGAGCACAGGCTGGGCTGGCAGGGCAGGTAGCGTGTGCGCTTGCGATGGATGAACAGAGCCGCGTCTGCGGTGCCTCCCCGGACACTCCCAAGCTGCAGCACCCCCGCCCCTCCCCACATCTGTACACAGCCCGTTCCTGCCCCTCTGTGACTGTGCTCGCTCCAGGGCATGGCTGACTTTGCTGTCTTGCCTTGCAGTGCTGATCATCCCACTGGTGGACAAGGACCATGGGGGCGTGGTGTGCGTTATCCTGGTGAGTGACCGGGGGCTGCCGGGACACGGGGGAAGCCACGGGCAGGGTGAGAAGGGATGGGCCGCACCAGGCAGTCTCCGGGAGGGGGCTTGCACCCTAGTGCTGACAGGTCCTGGACGCTCCTGGACAAGCCAGAGCCCATTCAGGTCAGACCCCACGGAGAACATCTGGCCGGTGGCAGATGTCCAGACATGTTTGCTTGTGCGTTGAATGGCATGATTTTGCTGGGAGAGGAAAGAAGCGCGTGTGAGGCTGATGCTCTCGGCCTCTTCTTCCGGCAATTCGGTGACAGATTTTTGGGCTCAGCGGGGGGCATCACCAGGCGGGCCCAGCTCCACTGCCTTCCCAAAGCAGGACAGCCATGTGCCTATGGTGCCAGGTTGTATGTGCTGACTCTCTCAGCAGGCCTGGACCCTGAGTCAGTGGTCCCTTTCTGGGCAAGAGGGACATGGCTGGTGGCTGCCCCCCCCAGGACATGGCAGGTATTATGGTGCCACATGGGCACCTGGATACCACAGACCAGGGTGGCCACGGCAGCATGATTTCTCTGCCGATGGAGCAGAGGACGGGAGGGTTAATGGGTGAATGCAGGAGGTGGGTACTCGCCCTGGGAGCTGGGGGTGGGGGGAGGTGAGAGCTTAAACAGATTAAGGAGCAAGCGGAGCCGTGAGATTTTCTCCAGTGCTTATTAAAAGGGAATTATAATGATTAGCAGGCGCTGACCTTTCCTGGCTGCGCCCAGCCCCAGCCGCTGGGGACCACGCTGGTCCAGGCAGGCTGCCAGCATGTGCACGGGGGGCTGGGCTCACCTGCGCGGGTGCACGGCCCTGTGTGAGCACCAAGGTGATGTGTCTGCACTGGAGATGCAATGACACGTGCAGTGGTGAGACACACCAACACGTATACACCTGTGAGACACGCCAGCATGCACTCGGGTGAGACATTCACTGACACGCTTACTTTGGTGAGACATGCACCGACTCACACACACTAGTGAGACACTCCATGACATATGCACGCTGGTGGGACATGCACCATCACATGTGCACTGGTGAGATATGCACTGACACACATTGGTGGGATTGATAAGGTGTTCACTGATTCACATGCGCTGGTGAGATATGCGCTGCCTCACACGCACTGGTGAGACATACACCAACACGGATGCACTGGTGAGACATGCACTGACACATGCACATTGGTGGGACATGTAGATACGTGCGTTAATGAGACATTCATTGACGCGCGCTCCGGTGAGCTATGCACTGATTCACACACATTGGCGAGACACACAGCGAAATATGAACACTGGTGAGACGTGCACCATCATGCGTGCACTGGTGAGACATGCACTGATATACACACATTGGTGGGACGTGCAGCAGCACACACTCACTGGTGAGACATGCTGACCCACATGTGCTCCACTGAGACACGCACTGCCATATCTGCACAGATATGATGCTTGCTGGCGTGCACAAGGTGATGCACTGACATGCAGTAGCTCAGGTGCAAGGATGTTAACACAGGTGAACATTAACTCAGGTGTGGGGATCACTTCCAGTGAAGCACTGGATGCACTGTCCAGATGCTCAAGAAGGATAGATTGTGCTTTATGAATCTGGAAAAGAGAGGTCCATTTCATTCAAACAGCGGCAGGACACATGAAACAGCAGCTTTTGATTATTTTTGGCTTAGCATGTTGTGGGTTTTTTTTTATACAGGGCAGATGAAATAGCAAAGGAATGCATTTATGTTGGGTTTTGCTCTGATTTTCAACTGAATAATCCAGCCCCCAGCCCCTGGTTTATTAAGCAAGCTTCTGGTTTCTTTATAACTAGAGAAAAAATGTGTGTTGTGCTATATGGGATGATGCATCTCACCATCTGCACCCACCCTTTGCAAAATCCTGGGGTATGCATTCCTCATGGTCCATCCCAGGACTGTCCCAGGCTCTCTCCCCTCCACCCGAGCCTAGCATCACCCTGGGACCCTGACGCTCAGGACTGCCCAGCCCTTCCCTGTGGGGCTGAAGGACCCCAGCTCTGCACTGGGGCAGCTCGAAGCCTCCTCCAGGCTCCAGAGGGGCCAGAGGTGCCAGGGCCCATGAGAGCAGCTGGCTTCAGGACCTGGCCCTGCCGGAGTCAGTTCGCCCACAGATGCACAGGGAGAGGCTAGGGGAAACCTCACCCCTGTTCCATGCCTCAGTTTCCCTGCCTGGCCAGTCTATACTGGAGGATGCACCATGCCCAGCCCCACCAGCAGCTGGTAGAGGTGAGGGCCATAAGCTGGGTTGGTCCAAGCGACTGTGGCTGGTCCAACCTCCTTGAAGTTACCAGCCCGAGGGAGCTGGACTGAAGCCAGCCCCAGACCTGGACATGCCATGGCTGGCAGGGCACGTGGAGGCTGCATTAACCCCTGTGCTGCCGTGCCCACTGGATCTTGGGCATAGGCAGGGCAGTGCTGGTAGAGTGGGGCCAAGTGGGGCTGGGACTGAGCCGCAGGGGTGAGCAGGGCAGCAAGGGGCTGCGACCACCCCCTCCACTCTGTCTCTCACCCCCAGGTGCACTGCGGGCAGCTGAGCGAGCCGGACCAGCAGAACCTGCGCACGCTGGAGAAGCACGTGAGTATCCTCAGTGCTGGGACGGGGGTACCACCCGCCTCAGTCCCTTGGCCCCAGCCCCCTGCCCTGGGTGGCGGATGCCTGGTGCACGCAGAGGGGCTGGGTGGGTCCAAGTGCAAGCCACCTGGCTGTGCATACAGGGCCCATGCAGGTGTGAGCATGCGTGTGCAAGGCGGGGTCTGTGCATGTCCAGCCATGGAGGGGGTCTGTGTGCCAGGTTGGGCTCCCCTGGCCTGCCACAGACCCGCTCTGACCACCTAGGAGCGGACGTTGCATTTGTCCCGGGACAAGTCATGCCTGCTTTTGTCCTGGAACAGAAATCTCCCAGGATTGGTCTAGACACACGTCGCTTTGCTAATCAGGGCTTAGCCATCCACGGTTACTGTCCTGCCATCCCAGGATAAGCGATCAGATGCACTTTGCAATGACCCAGGATCAAGCTTCTCCAGGAAATGAATTTAGGATTTTAGGGATTTTGAACAATGAACACAGGCGTCTGTATGATGCCGCTGTGTCCCAAGATAAAAATGGTTTATCCCAGGGACAAACAAGACAGACACATAAACGTCATAGATTTATCCCAGGACAATGGACGCGGATATCTGTACAATGCCGCTTTGTCTCAGGATAAGACAGGTTATCCCGGGACAAACAATACAACGACATAATCATCGCATATTGATCTTGGGACAATGGATATGGGCATCTGTATGATGCTGCTTTGTCTCAGGATAAAATGGTTTATCCCGGGATAAATGGGACAGCTGTTTGCAGCCCTGCAGACCAAGCCCCGTCCCCCGGGCAGTGCCCCGTCCCGTGTGCCCTGGCTCCGGGAATGAAGCCTCTCACCCCAGCACGTGGGGGGGTGTTTTCTGTGCAGACCAGGGCCAGGGCAGGACACGTGGCCGTGCTGGGTGGCACAGCAGGTCCCGCCATGGCGGGAGCCTTACAGCCCTTTCTCATGGGAGCTGCTGGGTGGAGGGAAGGGATCGGCTCCCCACTGACCCCTGCCCCGGGCTGTCCTGGCAGGTGCTGGTGGCATACCGGCGTGTCCAGGCCCTCCAGAAGCTGCAGCCCTGGCCCCAGGTCAGCCTGTCTACCAGCTCCTCCCAGAACTCGCTGGCTAAAACCGAGAGGGCCACCAGCAGCGACTACAACGACTTGGACCGCAAGATCCTCCAGCTGTGTGGTAAGGGAGGCGCTGCCCGTGGCATCCTCCAGCTGTGCATGCCTTCGGGGCACATGGGCTTGGAGGCACCCGCCAGGCTCATGTGGCCTCTCCGTGCCCATGCAGGGGAGCTGTACGACCTGGACGCCGCCTCGCTCCAGCTTAAAGTCCTCAACTATGTGAGTGCCGCACCTTTCCCCTTTGCCTTGGCATACCCCGGTGCTCTGCCAAGCCGGAGTTAGGACCCAGGCATCCTGGTGCTCTTCACCTCTATCAGGGCCCTCCCCCAGCTATGCCTTATTAGCCCCGGTGCAGGGTCTCCGGGTTCCCAGCTCTGCCACTGCCTGCCCTGTAACCTTGGTCAAGTCACGCAGCC
This sequence comes from Alligator sinensis, assembly GCF_000455745.1. Taxonomy (NCBI): domain Eukaryota; kingdom Metazoa; phylum Chordata; order Crocodylia; family Alligatoridae; genus Alligator; species Alligator sinensis. The sequence continues at coordinate 201,943 of NW_005842866.1, forward strand.
ACTCTCTGAGCCGTGCCTCAGTTTCCCCACCCCCGGCTGCATGACTCTCCTCCCCCTGCTTGTGCCTGGATGCAGCCGAAGCACCAGGAGCCACAGGGTCTGGGCGCTGCCCCGAGCCAGCGGCAGGGGGGTGTCCCCATGCGGGGCCTGCCCCTCACCTTGCTTCCCTCTCCCCACAGCTGAAGCAGGAGACCCAGTCGCCTTGCTGCTGCCTCTTGCTGGTCTCCGAGGACAATCACCAGCTCTTCTGCCAGGTGAGTGGGACGGCGCTGGGCACGGGGCAGGCACCGGGGGCCTCTGGCAGGGCCCACGTGCTCCCAGCACCCACAGTGGGGAAGGCTGGAGGGTCCCACCTGTGACCTGTCCTGCCCCTGCTGCAGTCTCCCCACCCCTCGCTGTCCCTTGCATCCCCTCCAGCTCCCCTTCCGGCTGGGGCTGGGTGATCTGAGCACAGCAGTGGGAGCTCCCTGGGTCTGGGGCTGCCTGCTGAGTCCCCAGCATGATGACCCCAGTTGCTACAGGACCGAATGCCCATCAGCTCTAGAGCGCTGGGCAGTTTTGCACCCTGGGGCTGGCTCAGATGATCGATTGTGGTCCTGGGCACAGCTTGTGTCAGCCCTTCAGGGGGTTTGCCCTCTGGGTGCTTCCTGGAAAGACTGGAGAGGCCAGGACCTGCTCCCCTGGGTGCCAGGGACCCTGTGGAGGGGCAGAGGCAGCTCTGGAGCAAAGTCCTGTCCTGGCATGGGCTCCAGAGGCTGCATTAGCCACGTTCATGTGCCCCGAAGCTGAGCTGTCCCTGACTCCCAGCCTTACTTCCTTCAGGTGGTGGGTGATAAAGTGCTGGAGGAGGAGATCAGCTTCCCCGTAAGTACCAGTCTTGCTGCCTAGTGGGTGAACAGCAGGGAACAGGCAGGTCAGGTCAGCCCCAGCCTGGAGACGGGTCCGGTCTGAGCCTTGGAGCTATATGGCATAAACCAGCTAAGGATGGGGACATGCACACATCCCCTGCAGGGCATGAAGCACATGTACCCGGCAGGGCAGCAGCATTGTGCTAGAGCCACTGACTTAGGGATAGCTCAGACCCGTCTTGCATGGAGAGCTGGAGATGCCATGCCCAATTTCTGCTTCTCCCTCCGCCGTCCTGAGCTGTGGTTACCAACTGCCCCGGTCCAGCTGCTTTGGCACCGGCTGGTGGGAAGACGGGAGCTTTCCCATGATCGCGGCTGCATGGGCTGGTCTCTGGTGCGGTCCCCTGGCCCATGGGAAGGAGCGCAAGCAAAACTGGACTGGAATTGGCCTTGCTACATGGCTGGACCTGCCTGATCAGCCTTAGTTCATCAAAACCAAAGTGATGCTTACCCCTGGATCAGGGCTGAGTGGCTCCCCAGGGGCCCGGTGGCTAGACAACCAGCCCCATCCATGAGCTACCTCCACAAGAGAGGTAATAGGCATAGTCCCGACGGGCTGCAGTGAAGTGCTGCTGATGAAGCCGGAGGAGCAGCCTGCTCTGGTTTATGTCCCGTGCCTAATCCCCACAGGCTCGCACCTCTCCTCAGTCAGAGGCTTAAGTGTGTTTGTCCGCACAGCGGTGATAAGGCCATTAATGCGCCCGCGTGCACACCCATTGCCGGCTCCCGGCTCCCGGCATCGCCACGCTCCAGTGGCACGGGCAGTTCATTTAGCATCTTTGCTAATCCAAAGTGCTGCAAGCTGCCATGGTCCTAGTGCCAGGGATGCAGCCGGCCTGGCATGCTAGGGCTCTGAGCAGCAGGACATGGGCTAATGTGCCTGGGGAGGCCTGGAGGAGATGGCTGGGGACATGGCTGGAGGCATCTAGGCACCACATCACCGGTGTAGCAGGGTGCCAGGAGCCAGCCGTGATTGTGCTCATGTAGGTGCGGGCTGAGGCTCTCCCGAGGCACAGGGAAGAAGCCACATGTGCTTGGAGAGCCCAGCTTGAGGCCACCACCGGGTGCAGAGCTGCGGGAGCTGGGCTGGGGGCAGAGCAGCATCTTCCTTGCCCCCATGGCACCGCTGCCCGCAGAGCTCACCCCATGTATGCGCTTTGTCTGCAGCTGACGGTCGGGCACCTGGGGAAGGTTGTGGAGGAGAAGAAGTCCATCACGCTGCAGGACATCAGCGTGGTACGTGATGGGCCGTGGGCGTTGAGGTGTCAGGTCCGGGCAGTTGCGCAGCCCTAAAGCCTCCATCCGTTGCTGTCATCTGCACTGTGCTGGGTGGCCGTGGCCCGCTGCGTGGTAGAGTGGCCGGGCAGCTGTTCTCCTGTGAACCTGGAAACGTGGGTTTGGTTCCCATCGGAGAGGGTCGAAGCCCCCATTTGGCTTGCTGCCTTGCACCTGGCCTCTGCTGCCTGCTGCTTCCTCCTCTGTGCCATGCAGAAGGGCTCGGGCTGACCCAGGTGCTCACCTGAGCAGGGCTCTGGCAAGGGGGGCAGTGCCCAAGAAAGGGGCAGACACCTGCATGGTAGAGATGCATCCAGCACTGTTGCTCTTGCTGCTGTTTCATTGCTGGGGAAACTGAGGCAGGGGGAAGAGGTTGGCCAGGGGTTTCTGTGCAGTCCAGCTGCCAAGCGGAGACTGGGAGCCAGTATCCCCTGGCCAGCCCACTCTCCCAGCGCCTGTGTTTGCCGACAGCAGGGGTCACGCCGGGGAGATGCGCAGCTCACCCCTCCTCATCCCACCCTCTCTTGGCAGGAGGAGCACAAGCAGCTGGGCAACATGCTGGGCTTCGAGGTGACCTCCATGCTCTGTGTCCCCGTCATCAGCAGAGCCACTGCGCAGGTGGTGGCCTTGGCCTGCGCCTTCAACAAGCTCGGCGGGGAGAGGTGAGTGGGGGGCAAGGGAAACTGGGATGCAGGGTCCCTGTGGGGTCATCCTGCATCCCAGCCATCCTCGGAGACGCAGCCAGGGAGCTCCAGCTTGGCTGTGGCTCCACGTCCCAAACCAGGTGCCTCAGCTCACCAGGCCTTGAGGCTCTGGGATGATGCCATGTGGTTCCTTATGCCCTTGGGTCTGAGAGGCCTGCAGCCTTTTGCTACCTTCTGTGCCCTGGTGCCCTGTGGGACCTGCCCTCAGCCCTGGGGGTGCCCAAACAGCCATTCACGCTTGCACGCACAGGCAACCACATTTGCATGCTCACCATTCACTCCCACATGTCCAGACAGCCATGCACACTCGCACACACAGCACAGCACTTGCACATCCACCGTTTGCTTACTCCAGCTGTGCACGCTCACACTCAGCCCAACATGCTTGAATATGCCATTCACTCACGTACACATGTCTAAACAGCCATGGACGCTTGCACACACAGCCCAACATGCTTGCATTCACTCCCACATGTCCAAACAACTGTGCATCCACCGTTTGCTTACTCACACATATACAGCTGTGCTTGCTCGCACAAGCAGCCCAGCATGCTTGCACATGCCATTCACTCACTTACATGCATCTAGACAACCATGCATGCTTGCACACACAGCTTATGAGTGGTCTGGTGATACCCTGCCTGCCCCACGCCCCGCCAGGCCCAGCCCGGGGGGAGGTCTTGTCTTGCCCCCACTGAAGTCTCCTGCTAGTCCTGTCCCTTTAGCAGGCTGCAGATGGGGCTGGCACCCCCTTGGGCCTGCGAAGCCACCAGGTCCAGCCAAGTATAGGGAGCAGGGAGCAGCATGGTCGGGGTCCCAAAGCTGTTGGGCAGGCTTGTCCCCTGTCTGAAGGACCATGGACATTTCACTCCAATGTCCCCCAATGGCTGGGAATAAAACCCAGGTGTCCTGGCTCCCAGCTCAGTGCCCCGGCCCCCAATGTCCTTGGCAGCAACAGGCTCTCTTCTTGCCCTAGGCCTGTGCTGGGGGAGAGGAGGGACCAGGCAGAAGCCCTGAGGGAGGAGGTGAACGCGGAGCGGGGTATGGCAGCTGGGTCCACCCCAGAGGTGGGCGCATCCCTGGCCCCTGACATGACCGTGCCCCCTTGCCTCCTTAGCTACACGGAGGCCGACGAGCACAAGATCCAGCACTGCTTCTGCTACACGTCCACCGTTCTGACCAGCACGCTGGCCTTCCAGAAGGAGCAGAAGCTCAAGTGCGAGTGTCAGGTGAGGCCCAGCCGGAGGGGCAGGGCAGGGCAGGGCAGGGGTCTCCGGCAGGGAAGGGGCCGAGCTGGGCACTTCCTGCGTGTGCAGGGCATAGCCCCCCGCCAGCAGGATGGCCGGCTGGGGCACAGCCCTGAGTCTGCAGCTCTGTAAAGGCAAAGGAGGAGCTCCCCTGCCTAGCAGCAGTAGTTGGCTTTTATCCACCCTGTGAGCCAGCTGCTAAAGCAGGATGCCTTGAACCAGCATCCCCATCCAAACCCGCCTGAGGGCCCTGCCACCTTCTGCCCTCAGTTGTGGCTGTCAGCACCCCCTCCACCAACCCCTTGAAGCGCTGGGATGATGGTACGTGGTTCCTTATGCCCTTGGGTCTGAGGGGCCTGCAGCCTTTTGCTACCCTAAGACCTTCCATGCCCTGGTGCCCTGTGCGACCTGCCCTTAGCCGTAGGGGTGCCCAGACAGCCATGCACATTTGCACACACAGCCCAACACACTTGCATGCTCACCATTCACTCCCATGTGTCCAGACAGCCATGCACGCTCGCCCACAGTACAGCCCTTGCACGTCCACCGTTTGCTTATTTATACATTTCCAGCTGTGCACTCTTGCACACGCAGCCCAACATGCTTGCCCATGCCATTCGCTCACTTACATGCCTAGACAGCCATGCACGCTTGCACACGCAACCCAAAACAGTCACACGCTCACCCTTTGCTCACTCACACGTGCATGCTTTCACACACACCCTGACATGTTCACACAATCACCCTTCATTCACACAGGTGTCCAGCCATGCACACTCTTACGCACAGCTCGGCACACTTGCATGCATACCCTGTGACGTGCTGTTTCATGCCTGCGCCACCCTGCATGTCTGCGGCCTCACATCTGCCAGCCTCCAGCCCCCTCTTGCCCTCAGAGGCTGCCCCCTGCCCCTGGCTCTGTTCCCACCCCCAGCTCCCAGGCTGGCACTGGCTGGGCTGTGGTGCCCATCACTGCACTGGGAAGGGGATTCACTGCCTTGTGCCCCACACAACAGCCACGACCACGCTGCTGGGAGCAGCACTGCCCTCCAGCCACGGGCATGGGGTGCCCTCTCGTGGCCAAGTGGGGTCCAGCCTCCCCGTCTCCGGGCAGCATTCAACCATCTGGGCAGGATTCCCCAAACAGGGAGCACTGGGCAGCTGCTGACAATGACTTTCCTGGGTGTGGTCCAGGCACAACACACAGCTTGCAATCTGATTCCAGCAGAGGATCACTAACCCCAGGAGGACACCGAGGCAGCCTCAGTTTCCCTACCTACATCTCCACTGCTTCCTGCCCCCCTCTCCCCTAAAGTACCCTCCACCCCAAGTTTCCCCTGACCCGCTCAATGCCCTGTGATTAGTCACCCCCATCCTAGGAGGAGCAGGGCGGTCGAGAGGACAGTGCCCTGGCCTGAAAGCTAGAAGACCCGGGTGGAGGCCTTGCTGTCTCTCTGCGTGCGCCGTGTGATAATTACTTTGCACGTGTGACCAGTTTAAATTTATTGCGCGATTCACCAGTTCATTGTGTGATCGTTACTTTGCACGTGTGGTCTGTTTAAATTTCTTATGGGATTCACCAGTTCGTTGCGTGATCATTACTTTGCATATGTGGTCAGTTTACATTTATTGCACAATTCAGCAGCTTATTGTGTGATCATTATTTGGCACATGCGGTTGGTTTAAATTTATTGCACGATTCACCAGCTCATTGTGTGATCCTTACTTTGCACATGTGGCCGGTCTTACTTGGCCCACGTGTCTAATTGAAATTTATTGCATCTCCAGCTCATTGTGCGATCCTTATTTTGCACATGTGGCCGGTCTTACTTGGGACGTGTGGCCGGTTTAAATTTATTGCGCGATTCACCAGCTTATTATGCAATAATCACTTGGCACATGTGGCCGGTTTAAATTTATCGCACGATTCACCATATCACTGTGTGAGCCTTACTTTGCACGTGTGGCTGGTCTTACTTGGTATGTGCGGCTGGTCTAAATTTAATGCACAGTTCACCAGTGAATTGTATAATGTATGCAACATATAGCATGGGCCTTGGATCCGTTCCCAGGAGTGGGAGCCCTGCTGCCACACGGCACCGCGAGCTCCTGCCCCCCTCTCCCTGCTGGAAACACAGCGGATTGCTGTCGGGGGCAGGAGGAGGGAGTGGGGCTCGGGCTGGTCCTAAGCCCACGAGACCAGACACGGTTAATTAACTCCAGCAACGAGCAGGACTCTCAATGGCTTCTTCTCCCCTCCAGGCTCTGCTGCAAGTGGCCAAGAACCTGTTCACCCACTTGGGTAGGTGGCTTACCCCTGCCCTCCGCCAGCCCAGAAGGAAGCCAACCCCCCTCCCATGGCTGTCCCTGGGCCATACTGTTGGGTGGGGGTCTGAGAGGTCTCCCCTGCATCACTGAGGGCAGGGTCTGGCCTCCGTTCCCTACTCCCTGCATGCATTTCCCTCTGCCCTTGCATGCTTGGAGGGTTGGGGAGTAGCAAGCACAGCAATGGGGAAACTGAGGCAGCAGCTTGCCCAAATAATGCCTTGGCAGATGCTAGCACCAGGGTGGGGAACTTCTCAGCTGCACCTCCTAAGGGTTGATCTAAGCACCGGGACCCCTGCCCACCAGACCCAGAGCATCCAGTGGGGCAGACCCCCACACCTGGGAGCTCAGGCCAGCCCCAGCCTGTCGCCACCTCGGGCTGGCCTCTCAGCCTCCATGGGCTGCCCAGAGCCGCACTGCCAGGACCCCACCATCACGCCCCATCCTCATGGTGCACCTTGTCCCCCACAGATGACGTGTCGGTGCTGCTCCAGGAGATCATCACTGAGGCCCGAAACCTCAGCAACGCCGAAATGTGAGTCTGGCCACGTGCGGGACGGGGCCACGGTCAGACCAGCCCACACGTGAACCACAGGCTGGGCAGAGTTGAGCCTGTCCCAGAGGCTGGGGCATGGGTAGTGCACATGGGGGTCATATCCTGGAGAGGAAGCCCCGTAACACAGCATCAGAGTGACTGAGATACAGCACGAGGCCCTGGGACTAAAGAAATGATGTGACCTGGCCCTGGGCAGAGTTAAGGTGATGCCCCCCAAGGAGCCAGATTGAGGTGAAGTGTCGAAGGGGCAGCATTAAAGTGATGCCCCGCTCTGGGGTGTTACTAGACTTAAGACACTCCGCAATAACCCATAGCACACAACTTTGTCCAACTTAAAACACAACCAAATATGCCAAAAAGACATCAGAAAGGCTTGCATACACCTTGCATGATCCTGAAGGCAGAGTGTCTCCTTGCAGCCAGGTATTCGGATGGTCTTTCTGGGGGATCTGTAGATCTTTTGGGCAGGTGAGGAAGAGATCCCCCGGACCTCATCATTACCTGGGTTTTTATTGGAGATCTACACCTCCTTCTCCCCGCTTGGGTGCCTTGACCATAGCATGCTTTTCTCATCCCGCACACCCCTCAGCGTCCCTGTCTCTTCTCAGGTTTCCCAGTCTCTCGCCCCTTCTACAGGTCCTGCTTTGCAATGTAAATGTAGCTCCCTGCAAGTCGCTTCAGGCTCAGTAAAAAGGCCCGCACTTGTTATGACTGTGCCAGGTCTTTGCCAACGAGGGGCAGAGTTAAGGGGACTTGTTTCCACTCCGAATGCTCCCCGAGGTTGCATCTGGAGTGAGGAGGGGCAGGGGGATGAGAGAGGATGGGATGGATTCTGCATCGGGGCAGTCTGGGCTTCTCTTCCCTGAGCCTCCCCGCGGCCTCTTGTCCCCGGCAGATGCTCCGTGTTCCTGCTGGACAGAGGCAACCAGGAGCTGGTGGCCAAGGTGTTCGACGGCGGTGTAGTGGACGATGAGGTAGGCCAGCTGGATGAGGGTGAGGGTGGGCAGGGCCGGTGGGTGCTCGGGGAGGCATGGGTGAGGGGTGGCACTGGAGACCCTCTGAGCAATTCCCCTCTGCCAACACCCCCAGAGCTACGAGATCCGGATCCCCGCGGACCAGGGCATCGCGGGGCACGTGGCCACCACAGGGAAGATCCTCAACATCAAGGATGCCTATTCCCATCCGCTCTTCTACCGGGGCGTGGACGACAGCACCGGCTTCCGGACCAGGAACATCCTCTGCTTCCCCATCAAGAACGAGAACCAGGGTGAGGCCCTGCTCGGCCCGACCCCAGCCCCCATCTCCTCCGTGCGGGGCTGGACAGACCCACCCATGTCTCCAGGGCTCTTCAGCATCTCTGGAGATCTCTGGAGGGCATGAGAGGTCCCCAGAGTGGGTAAAGGGCCTGCATCCCACCTCCCCAGCCTCAGCTGCACCCTGTCCAGCCCTGTGCTGGCATGGAACTGGTTATACGGAGCATGGGGTCCCAATCCAGGCCGTCAGGGCCCCTTGAGCCCACGCCTCCTGATGCCACGGCATAGCTGTAGTGTGCCACTCTGCTAACCATGCCTGCCATGTGCTCCTGGCTCTTCCAGAGGTCATCGGGGTGGCCGAGCTGGTCAACAAAATCAACGGCCCCTGGTTCAGCAAGTTTGACGAGGACCTGGCCACGGCCTTCTCCATCTACTGTGGCATCAGCATTGCCCACGTAAGTGCCAGGGCTGCCCCATGGCCTGTCTTAGCCTCGTGTTGATGCCCGGCTGGGTGCTGGGTCTCCTTTTGCCAGGTATCTGCCCCCCAAAACCACTAACCACCCTCTCCTCCCCCTTGCCACAGTCCCTGCTGTATAAGAAGGTCAACGAGGCGCAGTACCGGAGCCACCTGGCCAACGAGATGATGATGTACCACATGAAGGTGAGGGGGGTGAGCAGGCTGCCAGGGGGAGTGGCAGAGGCAGCCAGCTCTGGGGTGGAGCACAGATCTGAGGGTCTTCCTACAACGCTGCAGCAGCCCATGGGTTTTCATCAGCCTCCAGCCAGCCGTCCCAACAGCTCCTGAGCAATCAGCCTCCAATGTATTGCCTGCAGTGGTGTTGCTCTGTTGCTGCACCCCAGAAGCAGCTGCATTTCAGGGAGGAGCAAGGTCATGGCTCTGCAGGGGAGTTATCTTGGTGTGGCTGAGCTCTGTCTGCAGAGCGGCCAAGGGCAGCACACCCCAAGGGCTCGACTGTGGTGCATCAGGAAGCTTGTATAGCTGCCGTCCCATGCCGTGCATGGCAGATCAAGGACCCCAGGATGGGGCTGTCTGCCCAGTGCCAACGGGTGAACCCTGAGATTGCTGCCCATCACGAAAGGCCTGTCCCCATCTCCTCTTGCAGGTCTCAGACGACGAATACACCAAGCTGCTGAGCGAAGGGATCCGGCCCGTCCAACACATCGATTCCAGCTTTGCCAACTTTTCCTACACTCCACGCTCTCTGCCCGAGGACGACACATCCATGGTGGGTGCTGGGGGCAGGTCTAGGGCCCCGGGGGCCAAGCCTTATCCCACCACAGCTGAGAACAAAGCCAGGAGAAAACCGGGGCTTAAAGGGTTGAGAGTCCGGGGGTCTAGTCCCTGCTTTACCTGGGTTTCTTTGCTCCTACTTGATGTCTCTGCGGGCACAGGCAGGCACAACACCCACCCAGGTCAGCAGCATTGCACCGGGGTGAAATCAGCAGCAGACAGGCAGCACAAACCCCTCTGTAAACTGTCCCTGGTAGGATTGAGGGTAACCGGGGCCTTTCCCCTGGTAAGACTGCAGCGGTCTGCATCCATCCAAGGGGAGCATTTGCCAAAGGTGGTCAGGGTCCCTTGCCCCCCGTGCCTAGCCCTCAGATGCAGCTGCCTGCTGCTTGCCCTGCCCCAGGATACTGCATGTCTGTGTGCTGCTCACCCCCGGGTCATTTCCCAGCTCAGTCATAGTGGATGTGCAAGTGCCTGCCTGTGCCCTGCACCTCTCTTCCTATCTGGAGTTGTTCTGTCTTTGGGTCCCGGGCAAGGAGCCTGGCATGAGGGGCTAGACTGCATCTGCAGTCTCTGCCAGCCCAAGCCCCTCATCCAGCTCTCTCCTGCCTCGCTCCACAGGCCATCCTGAGCATGCTGCAGGACATGAACTTCATCAACAACTACAAGGTGGATCGCCCGACGCTGGCCAGGTGGGCTTGCTCTCTGCATGGCGCGGGGCTGCGGAGGGTGGGGGCATGTGTCCGCTTCTTCTTATGAGCCTCTCAAGTTCACTAAACACATCAGCTTCATGCTCAGTGGCCATCAGGAAGGCAAACAACATCATAGTCATAGAAAATGAAGGTTGGAAGGGACCCCAGGAGGTCACATGTAGTCCAACCTCCTGCTCAAAGCCTCAACTACATCATCCCAGTCAAGGCTTAGTCTAGCTGGGCCTTAAAAAACTCCAAAGATGGAGATCCCACCACCTTTCTAGGTAGCCCATTCCAGTTTCACCACCGTCCTAGTGAGAAAGTTTTTCCTAATATCCAACCTCAACTTGCCTTGCTGCAGCTTGAGCCCATTGCTCTTTGTTCTGTCATCTGCCCCCGCTGAGAACAGCCCAGCTCCATCCTCTTTGCAACCCCCTGCAGGGAGCTGAAGGCTGCTATTCAATCCCCCTTGGTCTTCTCTTCTGCAAATTAAATCAGCCCATTTCCCTCAGCCTGTCCTCACCACTCATGTCCCCCAGCTCCTCAACCATTTTTGCTGCCCTCATGAACATGCTGGGGATGATTAAGAAGGTAACTGTGAACAAGATGGAAAGTATCATGATATCCCTTTATTAATCCATGGTGCATGCGCACCTTAAATACGATGCCCAGGTCTGGTGGCCGCACCTCCACAAGGAGATGGAAGAGCTAGAGGAGGTGCAGAGAAGGGCAGCAAGGATGATGAGCGGTGTGGAGCAGAGACTGAAGAGGCCAAGCCTGGTCAGTCTAGAAAAGAGACATTTAAAGGGGGATGTGAGAAGGCTTTGCCCAACACTAAACGGCGAAGAGAAAGTCACTGGGGGTTTATGAGTGACTCTCACCAGACAAGAACGGGGGTCACCACATGAAAGGAGCTGGTAGCAAGTTGAAAACGAACAGCGTGAAGTTGTGTTTCACTCAGTGTGTCATTCAAGGGTGGGACACATTGACACCAGAGGTGGGGGCACCTGAGAGTTAGCCCCATTCACCAAGGGACTGGACACAGGCTTGGAGGAAAGGGGCATCTGAGCTTCCTGGACCCTAAATGCTGGAGGCTGCAAGGAAGAGGAACAGTGGAAAGACCCTCTGGCCAAACCCAGTTTGCAAGACCTAGGCTGGAGGGGGCATGGCTTGTGCAGAGATGTTGAAAGGAAGGTGCCCCTTGGATGGACACAGCCTCCCACTCTGCCCGGGCACACTCATCCATGCCAAGACAGGCAGGGCAGGCTCAGAGGGGCAGGTGTGCCAAGACTATGCACGTGGATGGGGCAGGCAGCGCGCGCAGCCCTGTCAGCACACAAGCAAGCACGCGTTCTTGGCTGCAGCCAGCCATACCCCTGCTTTCCCTTGGCAGCAGCTGCAGAGCTCAGGTGCTGACAGGTCCAGTGGGGTCTTGGAGGAGAGTGGGGCTCAGAGCCAGGAGCAGCTCAAAGCTGAATAGATGCCCAGGGAACAGATACCAGGGGAAGGGGTGGGCTCTCCATCACTGGAGGTGTCCAAGAGGAGGCTGGACAGCCCCTGGTTGGGGATGATCTATGTGTAGCAATGCCTGTGCTCTGCAATGGGGATTTCCCAGGCTTCTGGGCTTTGCTGGTTCCCCCCACCCCTTTGTGCTCCATGCATCAGGGGGTTTTGAAGCCTCCCCCAGAGGTGCTGGGTGCTGCTGCAACCCAGGCTGGCTGTGCCAAAGCTCCTGCTGGGACCAAACCCAGAGCGTCCTGGCCAGAGAGTCTTGTCCCTCTGCTTAGGGTCAGACCGATGCTGCATTTGGGGTCAGGAAGGAATTTCCCCCCTGTGGCGGGCCAGTAGGGGGCGCTCCTGCGTTGAGCCGCCCACCACCCTGCGCCCGCCCACCTTCCAGGCTCCGAGTGCCTCCCTGGGGTGCCTCCCGTCCGGCCGACCCCTTCCCTGGAGCACACCCGCTAGCCTGGGGTTCCCGCTGCCACCATCCAAGGCTCTGGACTCACTTCTGGCTCTGCGCACCTTGGAAAACACAGGCCTGATCGTCCAATGGGTGCTAGACCCAGTATAAGCACTTGGGGCACTTCCCCAAGTCAGGGGCTGATTAGGGAAGCCTCCCTTAGTCCACCGACCTAAGGGGCCTCCTCGGCATAATTTAGACCCACCCCTCAATAAGTTTCCCACATCGGT
>NW_005842866.1:217180-218028 GCF_000455745.1 Alligator sinensis
CTGGGTCAGACTCAGGAGTTGATGAGCGTGAAGCTGATGCTTGTTCTGACTCGCTGGTGCACAAGAGTTTAACCAGCCCATCCTTCTTTAGCCCTTTCTTCACATGTAGGCCTCTCTCTTTTGCCAGTTCCTTCAGTTCGGGCACAGTCATCCGGACATACGCGTCCGCCATCCTGGCTCTCTACCCTATCCAGTCGACCCGATGCCAAATTAGAAATTGTTTGCTCAAGGGATTCCAGTGACTCTATTCCTTTTCCCAAATTATGCCTCAAATACAGCAGGGTATTCGGATCCCACCGCTACCACCACGTGGCGGGCCAGTAGGGGGCGCCCCTGCGTTGAGCCGCCCACCACTCTGCGCCCGACCACCTTCCAGGCTCCGAGTGCCTCCCTGGGGTGCCTCCCGTCCGGCCGACCCCTTCCCTGGAGCACCCCCGCTAGCCTGGGGGTCCCGCTGCCACCATCCAAGGCTCTGGACTCACTTCTGGCTCTGCGCACCTTGGAAAACACAGGCCTGATCGTCCAATGGGTGCTAGACCCAGTACAGGCACTTGGGGCACTTCCCCAAGTCAGGGACTATTTAGGAAGCCTCCCTTAGTCCACCGACCTAAGGGGCCTCCTTGGCATAATTTAGACCCACCCCTCAATAAGTCTCCCACACGGGTCACAAAGGAGAACTTTATTGATTACAGGGGTAGGGCGGAAACAGGGTAAAAGGTAGAGCAATATCATAGAAATATTACAGGAATATCAGAGGAATCCCATAGAGCAAACCAGGGTGGCTGAGGTAGCCGTTTCAACACGCATCTGAGGTACTGAAGCTAAATATCTGATCGGATCTCGAGTAG
>NW_005842866.1:218239-247651 GCF_000455745.1 Alligator sinensis
GCCCAGGCCTTTTTAAAACCTCCCTGACCTCAGCAGCCGGTCCAATCGAAGCTGCCAATACTGGCTACAAACCGTCCAATCTGCAAAGCATCCCTGGCTACCTGGGCCCGCGCGCAGGGACGGGTCTTCCCCCCCTGCCCAGGTGACCAGAGCATCGCCTCCCAGGCGCCAGGCTTTTGTCTGCAGACAAGGAGCGAGATCCCCGCTGTGAGAGATTCAACAGCAGCCTCTCAGGCCGGTGGAGACAGATCTCTGGAGAGGGGCACCGACGGGGGCATTTCTGCCACACCCCCCAGTCGGATTGGTACGGGTTGGCAGGGTTTGCCTTCCCCCGTAGCAGGAACACGGCTCTGCCTGGGGTCTCTAAACCATATATGAACAGCCTATGCAGCAGCTGGATGTTGGGGGCCGTGTCCTGTGTCCGTCTCCCCAGGTTCAGGTGTGAAGCCTGGTGCTGTATCAGGGATGACTGGTTTTGCTCAGAGGTTGGACACTGGGTTTGTCTGGGACAGGGCCAATCCTGCCTCAAGCAGGGGTTGGACTAGACTCTGCAGCTCCCTTCCAGCCCTGCTCCTCTCTGATCCCACGATCCTAATGCCTGTGCTCTGCTCCCGGCCAGGTTCTGCCTGATGGTGAAGAAGGGCTACCGGGACCCCCCCTACCACAACTGGATGCACGCCTTCTCTGTCTCCCACTTCTGTTACCTCCTCTACAAGAACCTGGAGCTGGTCAACTACCTGGAGTAGGTGGAGAGAGGCTGCCAGCCCATGCCAGAGCCAGCTTCCCCATGCCTTGTGCTGCACCCACACCCCCTGCAGCCCCCATCCCCATGCTGCTGAGACAGTGCTTGATGGGAGAGCTCCCTAGGTGCACCCACACCCCTTCCACCATGCCCAGGGGTCTGTAGGTGGCACTTTTCTCTCCGGTCACTATCCCAGCAGCTCCCCAGACTGGCTCTGTGCCCCCTATGTGTGCTCGTGGTCCTCACCCCATAGCTCCATGGAAGAGCCAGGGCTTTGGTTGCAAGTCCGAGGGTCAGCGCTGGTGATGATGTCCCCACTGGGGCACTTCGATGACTACGTGGCTCTTCCCTTCCTGTCCAGATGCATCATACCACTGATGTCCCCATTGGGGGCTGACCTGGCCCCTGCATCCATCTTTTGCATGGCTGGGATCAAGCCCAGGGTGATGGCACTGTTCCCACTGCCTTCTGCAGCCACAGGGCTGGGCAAGCAGCTGTGGGGAGGGAGGAAGCTTGTTTTGAAGCCAGTCCAGTCTGGCCGAGATCTGGGTGCCGCGGCCCCCCGTCCCTTCGCTTCCATAGCTTAGTGCTTGTCCTGCCTGTCCTCTCCCGGCAGGGACATCGAGATCTTTGCCTTGTTCATCTCCTGCATGTGTCACGACCTGGACCACAGAGGCACCAACAACTCCTTCCAAGTGGCTTCGGTAGGGGGGGAGATCGCTGCGGTGCAAGGGGGCTCCTAGGTCTTGGGCAGCCAGGGGCTGGGTGGGGGATGAGCCTGGGTGACCCGATCCGAAATGACCCAGCTGGAAATGACCCATCTCAAAGAAGGGGCAAGGGAATGGGGGAGGAGGAGTGGACAGCCTCTTCCCCCTCCAGGACCTGTGACCATCTCAGGCCTTGGTCTCACCTCTGCCTTGACCATCTGTGACATTTCCATCCCACTTGCTGCTCATCCTGTCTCCCCCAGGGACGCTGTGGTCCCCAGCCCAGCCACGAGCAGGGAGGGCTGGAGCACTGTGGCTGCGGGGGCCAATTCGCCACGGGCCGGGGGGGCAGGTGGGAGTGCAGGCCAGGGCAGCTGGACCCCTTGAGACTGCCTCTGGCACCCCAGACATGAGAGCTGGTGCTGGACCCTGCTCATGCTGGGACATCTGGGGCCTTTTGGTCACTGCCCCTCTCAGAGCTACATAGCCGCTGCAAGGCCTGGGTGGGAACGAGTTGCTGGTCCCACATGCCCAGAGCTGGCGGGGCTGAGGCAGGCTGGCCGAGCTGCCAGAGGGCTGCCCAGCCTGCTGCTGCCTCGCCTCCCCTGGGTCTTTGGCTTGAGCTGCATGGCCAGGTAAGGAGGGGAAAACCCATGCACCTGACCAGCCTCACCGCGTTGGCTCCTCTGTCTTTCAGAAGTCCGTGTTGGCCGCGCTGTACAGCTCCGAGGGCTCCGTCATGGAGGTAACACGCGTCCATCCCCCCGCCTCCTCCCGCAGCGCTTCCCAGCCCATGCCCGAGAGCACGGCACCTGCCTCCCTTGCCCCTTTGCAAGCACATCGGGGACATCAGGGTGCCCGCTCCCAGCCTCTGTCCTTCCCTGGAGCCCTGCTGTGGAGCAGCGGGACCCAGGCATGAGCCATTGGGGCGAGGGGACAGCACAGGGCAGGTCCCATCCGGTCGCTGTGCATGGGGACACCAGCCCTGTTGCTGACGCCCCTCCCCTGCACACTTCTCTCGGCAGCGGCACCACTTTGCGCAGGCCATCGCCATCCTCAACACTCATGGCTGCAACATCTTCGACCACTTCTCGCGCAAGGTGAGTTGGGAGGGTGCAGCTTTCCACCTCTCTGTCCAGCACCCCGGGGACCAGGGCACTGGGAATGTGCTGGGCTGGGCAGCGAGCTGCCCCCAGTGCCCAGCCAGCATGGCTCCACTTGCTATGCCAGCCCTAGGTGTGTGGGTGCGGTGGGATCTGACACTTGCCCTCTGTACTGTACCCCCTGCCCCAGAGGCATAAGCTGGCCTGGGTCCCTCTTGGAGCTGAAGGCATCTACTCCTTGAGCAGTCCCAGTTTGGGGGCCCCAGGAACAGGCTGCCCTTAGTCCCTTCAATGCTGCTTGCAGCCCTGAGCCTGATGGGGAGAGCTATGGGCATGTTGCTGGCTCAGCACCATTGCTTTTGAAGCAGCAGAGGGTACAGAGCCCCATTTGAGTCAAGTTGCCCATCCCATGCCTGTCCCCACCCTGCCAACCCATCCGCACGAGCCTCCTGGTTTGCTCGCCCCCTGCCCTGGCTGCATCCGATGCCCTTGCCTGACCTCGTGGTCTGTCCTGAGCAGTGGCATCCCAGAGCCACGCTGCAATAACCCAGCGTGTGATTGCCCACACAGGATTACCAGCGGATGCTGGATTTGATGAGGGACATTATCCTGGCCACGGACCTCGCTCACCACTTGAGGATCTTCAAGGACCTCCAGAAGATGGCGGAAGGTAATGCATCCGGGGAGCAGCAGACCTGCCGGGAGCGTTTGCTTTGTTTCATGGTATTTTTCCCACAAAGAGTTTGCCGCGCCAGACCCATCGCAGACCAGTGCTCCTGGGTCGCAGAGCTGCGGGTCTGTGATTCGGTGCTGAGGCAGCCGCGGCAGGCGTCGGAGGACTCCGGTGTGATTTGCAGGGAGAGATTTCTATGACCCCTGGTGACTGGGGTGGGGATTGCACCCAGGTCTGCCTCAGCATGCCATTCAGACCCCTAGATTTGGGAGCCCTGGGGACCCTAGTGCCTCTTCCCCTGTGACCCTGAATGTGTGCATCTGATGGGAGGCAGTCTTGCAGTGCAAGGGGATGGTAAGAGCACGTCCGGGCTGCAGGACTCAGTGCCGGAGCTTGGTAGGGTCAGCGTCAGCCCCCTCACCCTTCTTCCCTTCCCCTTCCAAGTGGGCTACGACCCAAAGAACAAGCAGCACCACCGCCTGCTGCTCTGCCTCCTCATGACCTCCTGCGACCTCTCAGACCAGACCAAAGGCTGGAAGACCACCAGAAAGATCGCGGTGAGTACCCGCGGGGTGCACCCTTGCACCTGCCCTGGCTCCACCCTCACCAGCTTGCTTTTGGACTGTGCTGCCCAGAAACCCCAGAGCACGTTCCCTGCGGGGGTCCAGCAAATACTGCCTCTGCCCCCCTGAGCATCTTCATCTCATCCCCTCTGATTCCTGGGGCATTCATTTCAGTGGTGGTCGAGAGCTCTGGGTCCATGTCGGGAGGCAAGTGCCTATCCATGGGTGGATCTAGGATGTCGAAAAGGGGGTGCAGATGGTATGGTGTATCATCCCATTTTTCTCCCAGATCATCCCATTTCCAAACCATCCCAGTTAAAGAGAAACTAGAAGCTTTACTATAAGGCATCTTATTCACTTTAACACTACATATTCAGTTGTATTAACACTATATCATTCAGTTGAAGAGCCAAGCAAAAAATATATATAACTAGTGGAATGTGCACTAATTTGCTAGAGTATATATTTACTTAAAAACCCCACAAACCAGGCAAAAAAGAGTCAAAATAATCAAAAGGATACTGTGTCATCAGTCCCTATTCATTTTAGGTAAATGCACCTATAATCTTGTAGTGCACTAAATGCATGAAATCTGATTCAGATTCACAAAACAAAATCTACCTGTCCGGAGCATCTCGATAGCGCCTCATCGGCAGTCATTTCTATACCTTGAGTTAATCTGATTGCACCAAAGTTAAGGATTTTAGTTAGAGCTAAAAGCAACCCGCAGGGCTGAGAAATAGAGGAGAGGACTGGGGAACAGGCAGCAAGATAGCAGCAGAAAAGATAGTTTGCACAGACCATGAGAAAGGACAGAGGGCCATTCACACCTGCAGAGGGGAGAGAGATTAGCAGGAAGCAGGGAGCTGACAACGAGCTGTGAAGTCAATAGAAATACGCTGCTGCTCCCAGGCTGTGGGTTGGAAACTTTGGGTGGAGCAGGAATCAGCGGTGCAGCGCTGCACCCCCTGTGCCGACCTAACCACGGGGGGAAGTGGAAGGGGGTTTGACCTGGGTGTCTATGGCTCCTATGAGCTGGGCTGTGGATGCCTTCCAGCAGCTCAAATAAGCAATGGCCTTTCCTTTGCAGGAGCTGATCTACAAGGAGTTCTTCTCGCAGGGAGATCTGGTGCGTGAGGAAATCCCCCGGGGCAGCCTGCATGCCCCTTCCACCTCCTTGCCCCTGAACCAGGCAGTGGGAGAGCTCAGACACTGACTCCTTCCTGGGCCGCTAGGGCCAGGGTGTTGCACCCTCCATCTGTCGCGCCTGAGCTGGCATCCACCAGCTTGGCAGCAGGACATAGGCGAGAGGGGTGGAGGGCTGGTAGTCCTCCAGCGCCTTCCCACCATGCCTCCTGCAAGAGCCACGGCTGGCCGGGGCAGCCTCCTAGAGCAGGGGTCGGCGACGTTTTTTGGAAAGAGTGCCAAAAACACCTGCAAGCTCAGGTTGTAAGATGTTGGCGTGCAAGGAGCAGATGGCAAGGGAGCTGCAAGGGGCCTGATCCTTGTTGAGCCAGTGCAGCCCTGGCCTCTTCCCTGCCGTCTGCCCCAAGGTGCACATGCCAAGCAAAATGCCTTCGTGTGCCACACTCTGGCACCCATGCTGGGGGTTGCCTACCCCTGTCCTAGAGCATCCCATGGGGTCTGCCCTTTGGCAGAATGCAGTCGCCCGGGGACGTTGCTCACAGCCAGGCCAGGCTGACCTCGTGCAAGCCACCAGTGCTAAGCGTGCGGTGTGGAGACAGCCTGGGACTTGTGGTCATGGTACTGTGAGGAGGAGAGGGGAGGGTGACCAGGTGGGAGGAACTCACTGCCCCCACCCCTGGTTCCCTGCAGGAGAAAGCCATGGGCAACCGCCCCATGGAGATGATGGACCGGGAGAAAGCCTACATCCCTGAGCTGCAGATCAGCTTCATGGAGCACATAGCCATGCCCATCTACAAGTGAGTCCAGGGTGCGGAAATCCCAGCCAGAGCGCTTGGGGCCTGTGGTTCAAAGTGCTCCAGGGAGGGGAGGGTCCCCTTGAATGCTCCCCTAGGCACCAAGTGCACAGATGGCCCAGGGTATGGACCGGCGGATGTGTGCCCACTGCCTTGCCTGCTTATAGAGGCTTGCAGCATCCATACCGGAGCATCCCAGCTCTCCCTGCCTGGGGATCTGTGATGGGAAGCCCTAGATGGGACTAATATAGTAGGGACCATCCTGCACCGGGCAGATGGCCTCTCCCATTAGGTCTACCCCTAATACAGCTTCCCCCTGCAGCAAGGGGCTCCGCAGGTTAACAGCCTGCTACATCCCACGTTGCAAGAGCTTGCAGGGGTGGAGGGAAGTAGCCAGGACGCCCCAAAGGGCCCGTGGTTGCGGCAGCCCCTCTCCTTGCCCCGCAGGCTGCTCCGAGACCTGTTCCCGCGGGCCACCGAGCTGTACGAGAGGGTAGCCAGCAACCGGGAGCAGTGGACCAAGGTGTCTCACAAGTTCACCATCCGGGGGCTGCCCAGCAACAACTCGCTGGACTTCCTGGACGAGGAGTACGACCTGCAGGGCCTGGGCGAGGACAGCGCCAGGATGAACGGCTGCCTGGACGGGGAGGGGGCCGAGTGAGGGCCGCCCCATGCACGGAGGGGCAGGGCGGTGGGGGGCCAAACCATGCGATGCCTGAGCCCTTCCTTCCCTGGCCCCGGGAGGTGGATTCATGGCTCTTATTTATACCAGGAGGTCTTGACACGGCGGGCGCCCGAGCGCCAGGCTTCACCCCGGCCGGGGCCGACTCACATCAGGGGTTACTATTCAGGTCTCTCACCCACTTGCTCTCTTTTGTATTCTGGGTGGCTGTTCTTTGGACTCCTTTTGCTGTATATTGACTCAAGCCCTACCTCCCGCGCCGTGTTGGGGACGGCTCCGCGAGCCCGGTATGTCACGTGCGAGCGGCGAGGGGCTTTCGGTGGGCTTGAGGCTGCTCCGAGCATGGGGTTTCCAGACACAGCTTCGCACCATCAAGGGACACGGGGGGCTAGGGAAGCGGGGGCCACATCCTTGGATTTGGCAGGAGTTCAGGCTGGGGCTTTTGAGGGTGCGAGAGGGGAGCTCCCTGCCGTAGCAATCTTCCTACAGCCTGCTTGGAGGACGGCGGCGTGGGGGCCTGGGAGAGGGATGGGTGCAGGCGGCTCTTCGGGGAGAGCTGCATCCCTGGGCAAAGCAGCGAGGGGCAGAGCTCGTAGAGTCCCCCCAAAGCTAAGTCCTGTTCTCTGAGCCACCGGAGCCCCAAACTCCTCCTGCCGGCTTTGGGGAGCCCCCCTAGCCTGAGCACCCGGAGGCAGGCGGCAAAGGGCACAGGTGCACCCAGGAGAGGAGGGGCAGGAGTTCTGACAGCCATCACGTGCTCCTGCTCCACAGATGCACCTCTCGTGGGGAGGGGGGGTTAGGGTTAGGCTTAGGGCTAGGCTTAGGGTTAGGGTTCCCCATGCAAAGGGCGTCTGCTAGCTCTGCCTCACTCCTGCAGCTGCCGGTCCCCTGCCGGCAGCATCCTGCTCCGTGATGACCAAGTCCTGCAGCTCCGGCAGGTACACCCCACTCATGGCCTACGGTCCCCTGGAGCCGTACGCTCCACCGGGTCCTTTATGTCTTCTCCTGCGGCAGGGAAATCGCGTGTCCTCCCCAGGGGCCGGTCCCTGGGGAAGAGCGAAGCTTTTAAAGGGCTGAAGTCGCCGTTCCCCTGCTCTTTGAACTCAGGTCAGAGGGGTTGGCGCTACCTTGAGAGGCAGTTTCAGAGAGTTTCGGCTGCTCCCCAGGGGAGGAGGCGGGAGGCAGAGAGGAGGAAATCTCGGAGGAAAGGGAAGAGCAGAGAGAAGGGGGTGGGACATGGACCTTGCCATGAAAGCAAAGCAATTCAGTGCGGAGAGCTGCTCCCCTGCTTTCACCCAGCTTTCTCTCTGCTCCTTTACTTGGGAATCCAGCCCAAGCAGCTCCCCAAGGTGGGTGCCCCCATGACGCGCCAGCCCTGAACTCGCTCAGAGACCAGGGCATCCCTTGGCTGCTGGTCCGATGCCCAGCAGGCCACATCCCAGCCTCATAAAGCAGAGCAGCTCACGGGCCCTTGCCTTCAGCAGAAGCTGCTTGCCTCATGTCACCCCTCCCGTACTGCAAAGCGGAGGTAGACATGGCTCCAAAGAGCATTTACCGGGTTTCAGACCATTGCAAGGAAGCCAGGAATAGGGCTTGGAAAAGAGCATGGGGCTGCCTGCAGCTCCGGGCTGTCCCACGGGGCATTGACCTTCTGCTACTCCTCCACCCCATGCACAGCAGGGCATTACTGAATCCCATTTCAACCCAGCTTTGAAGGCTTAAGGTCTGGCATTCGCCCACCGTACAGTTCCCCCCCGTCCGATCAAAGCAGCCGCAAGCCTTTCGAGCCTGGCCTGGCGTTCTGACAATCCCGCCCACGTTTACCTGCTCGCGGCTTGTGAACGTGGCTCCCGTGATCCATGGAAATCCTGCCTCTGGGAACAAGGGCCGATAGCAACCAAAGACATTCGACGCATCCACGGCTGCGAGACACTCCGCCGGGCAGCGGGGAGAGCGGGACCTGGGCCGCGAGGGCTAATATGAAGCTAAGCGTCCATATATTTTTGTGTGGGGGATCAGGATGCAGCCCCAGGGAGCGTGCTGCTGAGCCAGGTGTAGCCCGCTGCAGAAATCAGCCGGGGCAGGGGGACAGCTAGGAGCTGGCGTGTTTGGGTAGCCCAACACTGCTTGAATTTCCAGTGCTGAGACATGGGGAAGGCTCAGTCCCAAACGTACTGGACAGAGGGGCCTTTCAGGTAGCATTGGGCCTCGGCTTCCCGCACCCCATGCCACAGGTTTGCATCCCAGTGCCGTGCTCTGGGCCAGGAGAAGGGATTCGCCGGCAGGCGGCCTGAGATGGGGATGCTTTTGCTGGCACTGCCACTGGCACACTGCACGGCCTTGGGCACGTCACTGGATGTCTCTGTACCTCAGCGTCCCTGTCTGCGTACGGCTTCTGCTCCCCTGTGTCCCAGGAAAGGCTGCAAGGCTTGAACCTCTACTTGGATAGAAAGGGCTGTAGTTTCCCGGGAAGGCCTGGGAGCGGAGCCATCCTGAACGGAGGTCGTGCAGGACTATGGGCTATTCAGTGACCCATTGCAGCCTGCACCTAGCAAACACCGGCTTCCCGCGTGACTCCTCCCGGGCTCGGGCTACCTGGAGGTTTTCCTCTTGGCTTTTTTTTTTTTTAAAGAGAAAAAAAAAAAATTGTCTGTTTCTCTGAGTATCTGTCGCGTGCTCCGATGTGCGTGGAGAGCAGTGGGGGACTCTGGAGACCAGACGCTAACTGCAACCGTGTAGTCATTTGCCTTACCTATTCTCAGTTGCCTTTAGAAAGATGCTTTGTATGAAATACTCCATAGGACCCTGCCTAGCTCCTCAACGTGAATGTTGGCCGATAGCTTCGTGTGTGAGAACGCCTCTTTTTGTCTCTACCAAAAGCCTTCTGAGGGCAGTTGTAAATATTCGCCGAGGGCCAGCCAGCGAAGAAAGCGGAGGGCGCCCCACCGGCGACGCGACCCGGAAGGCCAAAAAGACCTGTCCTGATAACAAAGCTTTCTCTGATTGTGATCAGCTCTGTTTTACCTGGAAGAGCTTATACTAGTTTCTAACCACAATGGTGTACTATAGCCAGTGTAAGTGCGCGTGGTATTATTTATCAGTCCTCCAGCTCCCTCTGCAAGAAGAGCAAAGCGTGCTGTGTGTGTCGTGCTTGGGGGCTGGGGTCTCAGGGTCCTGCCTCGGTCCTGGGTGATGAGGTGGAAAAGGTCCAGGGGAGTAAAAGAAAACGATCGGTGAGTCAAATCCCCCTCCCCAGTGCAACTGCCCTGGAGAGATGTATTAAAATAGGGCGAGTGAGACCCAGCCGTAGCAAACTCAAGCGCTCTCAGCTTGCACACACACAGAAGCATGCTTTTCCTGCAGCCTGGCTCTCTCCTCCCTACCCCCTCGCCTTTCCTTCCCCGAATCAAAGCCAGAGATGTCGGCAAGCTGCAAAAGCCCGTCCCCGACACCCCACCAGCTCGACCAAGCGGACAGGAGTGGAGGGGCAGGGGGTCATCGCAAACCGTCTTGCCCACGGTCCAAAGATGCTACCAGCCCCCCCGGCTCCTCACGGGCATCGGGAAGGCAAGCGAAACCAAGCCGTGCCGTGGGCATTATCTGAGCCGTGGCCCCGTCCCTGTGTTTCACCCCCCCACCTCTTGCTGGTTTAACGTGGGTGTGTCTGTGTGCGTGTGTTACTTCTCTCCCGGCGCTGTCTCCTCTGTACAGAGCCACCTGTACATACTGTAAAGCGCGGCTGGTTCGTAGGGGTTCGGTGGCCCAGCGTGCGTGGGTGCGTGTGAAACTCTTTTCCAGCTTTCCTGTCTTCTCTTCTGATGACATCGGTTGTTCTGGGGTTTCCTTGTTCCCCCTGAAATCGTTGTGAAGGGGAAACAAATGAGGAATTTTTTTTTTCCTAATAAATTTCATACACCAAACCCTTGGCTGTTTTTGAATGGGAAGGAGGGGGCATTGGGGTTGAGAGGACTGGTCTGGGTGCTCGGCTGGGTGGCACAGGGCTTCCTATTTTAATGTACCGCTAAGCAGGAGGAGGTTTTATTCCCTGGATGGGATGCTTCAAAAGAGCACCCAGGTGTTGGGAGCAGCGGATACAATTTTCCTGCTCTGTCAAGGTACATTGGGACATTTGTAGGGCAGCCTTGAATGCCGGGGGGTGAAAAGTCTGCCTCCTGTACATCACTGGGCGCATCTACATGTTCATTAATGCACCGTAGATACTGTGCATTTAGTAAATAAAGCACTACCTAAATGCACAGTGCCTAGAGTTGCTGCACAGTAGCACCGGCACGTGGTTATTTAGCGGCGCTTGCTGTGCGCTAGTCTAATAACCCTGCGCAGCTGGCTATTAGTGTGCTTTGTGCTGTGACACGCAGTGTTATTAGGCTAATGTGCAGGAAGCATCTTGTGTAGATGCACCCGCTGACCAGGTCTCTGAGACCCAAACCTCGGCTTCATTCCTGTTTCCAAGGCAGTTCCCGGACTTGCATTTGTCAGCCTCTCCGTTGGCAAATATCACAGCAGATTCCAGCGCACCTATCAATTACAGCAAACCAATTTAGTCCATTAGAAGCTTAGCAACCACCGGGATGGCACTTCTCCCTGTACAACCACCCGACAGCAGGGCTGCCAGAGCCCCGAGGGAGTCGTATCGTCCAACCCCCTGCTCCAGGCAGCACTAACCCTGTCCAAACCATCGCGGCTGACAGTCCCCTTCTCCTTAAATCTGGGCCTGCGGGACAGCCACCAGTCTGCAAATCCGGGAGTGCATGCTGTTGCAAAGCAGAGGAGCTGGACTGCGTGGCACAGGTGCTCCCTCTCGTGAAAGGCAGTCCTCCTTTAGGTCTCCTGGGGAGGCCTGGAAGTTTTGAAGGGGTCAGGCCTATCCCTCCCCTCCGCCTTGAGCATGGTGTGAAGCAGCTTGCGCTGAAGCTATTTATGTTCCCCCCTGGTCAGATTGGTACAGACTTGGGGGGGGTTGCCTTCCCCTGTAGCGGGGGCACAGTCTCTGCCTGGGATCTCTCGAGCATCTATTAACAACCTTTGCAGCAGCAGGACGTTGGCTGCCGTGGTCCACTTGGTTTACCTGTGGCAGGTGGAGTGTGATGGCTGGTGCTGTGTCAGGGTTGACAGTAGTTTTACAAAGCATTTAGATTATGGATTTGTCTGCGCTGGTTTGGATAGAGCTGATCCTGCTTCAGGCAGGGATCGGACTATTGAAAGTCTTAAATGTCCATCTAGGTCTTAGGGCCACCCCGGTCGGGTGGCCAATGGCGGTACCGGCGTCCAGCTGGTGACCGGACAGATGACTCACAGGAACAAAAAAATCTTCAGGGGCCGCCACTCTACAAGTGGGCGGCTGGGCTCCCGAAAGTTACAGAAACATTATGGGGGACAACTAAAAGAAAAACAGGGTGTGCGTGTGGGGTCAAAGGTTCAAAACAAGTGCTCCCCCGGGGGTCAGTGAGCAGAGCACCCCGGACAGCGCCCACCGGCTGACAAACTGCTTGAGCTTGCCGGCGGCCACTGCCCAGTGGTGCTCCGCCCGGAGACGCGCGCAAAGGACACCAAGGAAAAACGCCCCGAGGTGACCGGGAGCCTTCCCGGCCAGAGCCTCCTTCCTGGATAGCCAGATAACCAGCTTGGCCAGAGCCAGGAGGAGGTTGACCAGTTGGTCCCGGGCCTTGGTGGGATCGGACTAGACATGACCTCTTCAGGTCCCTTCCAGCTCTGCTTCTTTATGCCTAGGACAGACAGATGTGCACCCCTATATGCACCTTTAGCACAGAGAGATATGCACCCCTACATGCACCTCTAGCACAGACATGTGCACCCCTACGTGCACCTCTAGGACAGACAGATGTGCGCCCCTACATGCACCTCTAGGACAGGCAAATGAGCACCCCTACATGCACCTCTAGCACAGACAGATGTACACCGCTACATACACCTCTAGGACAGACAGCTGTGCACCCCTATGTACACCTCTAGGACAGGCAAATGAGCACCCCTACATGCACCTCTAGCACAGACAGATGTGCACCCCTACATGCACCTTTAGCACAGACAGATGTGAACCCCTACGTGCACCTCTAGGACAGACAGATGTGTATCCCTACGTGCACCTCTAGCATAGGCAGATGTGCACACCTACATGCACCTCTAGGACATGCAAATGAGCACCCCTACATGCACCTCTAGCGCAGACAGACACCCCTACATGCACCTCTAGCACAGACTGTGAGACGTGCACCCCTACGTGCACCTCTAGCACAGACATGTGCACCCCTACGTGCACCTCTAGCACAGACAGATGTGTATCCCTACGTGCACCTCTAGCATAGGCAGATGTGCACACCTACGTGCACCTCTAGGACATGCAAATGAGCACCCCTACATGCACCTCTAGCACAGACATGTGCACCCCTACGTGCACCTCTAGCACAGACAGATGTGTATCCCTACGTGCACCTCTAGCATAGGCAGATGTGCACACCTACATGCACCTCTAGGACATGCAAATGAGCACCCCTACATGCACCTCTAGCACAGATAGATGTACACCCCTACGTGCACCTCTAGGACAGACAGATGTGTATCCCTACGTGCACCTCTAGCACAGGCAGATGTGTACCCCTACATGAATCCATCTGTAGCACAGACACACTGGCAAGTCCGACCACGTTTCACCCTAAACTGCTCTGCGAGCACCACTGCAATGCAGCCGGTCTGGAAAACAA
Source organism: Alligator sinensis (assembly GCF_000455745.1). Lineage (NCBI taxonomy): Eukaryota > Metazoa > Chordata > Crocodylia > Alligatoridae > Alligator > Alligator sinensis. The sequence continues at coordinate 231,390 of NW_005842866.1, forward strand.
CAGCTGCCTTGTGTGTGGCAGCTTGCACAAGAGAGGGAGAGAAGACACGAGCTCAAAAGAAACCTTCTTTAATGCCCATGCTGTGGGACTCTCCCAGTGCCCACACAAAGGTTGCATGCTCTGGTGCCATTTGGGTCTCTGCTCTGGTACTCCAGTCCACTGAAGACCCAATGCCATCTGTCCTGAGGGCTGCAGGGTTGCCTGCTGGGCTAGCTACCAGGAAACTACAGCCTTCAGCATAGAAAATTAGAAGTGCTGCAGCTGTGATCAAAGGCAAATGCTGTCCTAGGGTGGCTCATGCAAAGCATTTCCGGCAGCTGGACAGATAGATGCATGAGTGCTGGAGAGACATCACGAACGTTGCGTGCAGTTCTGGTCATGCATGTTCAGCTGGGCTGGGGCAGAGGGCTCCTGGGATGACCAGGGCAGCAGGAAGACTGTCTTATGGAGACATCCATATGGCCTTTAGGAAGCCAGCCCTTCCCTTCTTGTATTACCTGCACACCGAATATGGAAGGAGAGAGACGTGTCCCTTCTCTAGCCCCAGGAGGGGCAAGGACTTGAAAAGGGAGTTCCTGCCCTGTCCCTTCACACATCTCCCCCCACCTTCCATTTTGCTACTCTCTGCACTGCTTGCTATAACTCATGGTGCTTTCTGTGAAGCGCCACGAGTTAGAGTGAGGACCTGCTTGTCTCTCGGCACTCTCAGGGCTACAGAATACTGAAAAGCCAGGTCCTTCCGTCTCAAACTGAGCACCCAAAATAAGTGGATTGGCTTTTCCTCAGCTCCCTTTCATAGGGCAATAACAACCCCCCTGCCCCTCACAAAGATGACATGAGAACAAATGAATCGCCATTTGCAAAGGACCCAGTGCAAGCCAAGGAAAAGTCCAGGAGGAAATTAATCATTCTGTCTTGAGAAGAGGGTTTGAATGGTAGGCAGTAAATAGGACCTAGAGCTGCGGTGAACAATGAGGATAAAATGTAATATTGAAGAGCTGCTCATTCATTAAGCTCCGGCCTTCCTTTGCGCTGACAGAGGCAGCAGCCCTTTGGAAACAAATAGGATGGGATCATGTAATTAAAGATTGTATCGTAAGGTGCGCGTACCTGGCAGGGGGGGAAATCACAACGGCTCAGGCAACCTTCATTCTGGCACTTCTGAAGACTCGAGTGCTTGGCTGTGCAAATGCAAGGATGGTTGGGGAGGTGGTTTTCTCTGTGTAATTACGTAGCTAGCAACATAGGCATGAATACCGCATTGCAGGCATATAAGAAAATGAGGCCTTTACCCCAGAGGGTTTGTAATCTGAATCAGAAAGATGATAGACTGGGATGGGTGGGGAAGGTGATCATAGGGTGATAGAAAATGAAGGTTGGAAGGCACCTCAGGAGGTCACATCTAGTCCAACCCCCTGCTCAAAGCAGGACCAGCCCCAACTACATCATCTCAAGGCAAAACTTTGTTTATCCAAGTCTTCAAAACCTCCAAGGATGGAGACTCCACCACCTCTCTAGGCAGCCTGCTCCAGTGCTTCACTATCCTCCTCGTGAGAGACTTTTTCCTATTATCCAACCTCAACTTCCCTGAACCCTGATCCCAGTAATTGCATGTCTTGCTTGAGGGTACCACCAGGGCATGGCTGGACACATGCTTTTCAGGACTGGGGACTGATCCCAATTGTGTCATTCTTTTCCAAGGGAACCTTGCAACCCAAAGGTGACCTGCAGGGATCCCCTTGAGGGGTGCCAAGGGGCTCCCCCTCACCAGGGAGTTCAACCCTATGCCCCTGAAAGCCCAGCGCATTTGCTGCCTTGCCCCACAGGATCCAGACTCAGAGGTACCTTTGTTCTGATGAGGATTATGGTGAGCTACAAACCAGCCACAAAGTTGTTTTGCATTATATGTGGCTTGATGGCTGGTTTGCATTCATTCGATGGTGCCAGAAATTGGCCGGCCATTTGGCATGTTGCTATTTACAGCACAACTGACATATTTATTGCGCCACACATGTAACATCTGCCAGGGGCTTCGTGCATCCTCTGTGATGTTGGGCATCTCTAGTTCTGCTGACCTCTGGTAGAGCAGGAGGCAATCAGCATGGCTGGATCCCACCACCTATACAGTGTATAATCCCCTTTAGGAACTTACACAGCTCCGTCTTAAACCCAGTGAGGTTCAAGTCCCTGCGGTCTGAGCTGGAAGCTCTAGGCAATAAGAAGGAACCGTGCCCAAAAGTTTCCTAGAACAGCACACCCTACCCAGGCCTTTGTGCCTCTGTCTTTGACACACGTTTCTTTGCATGGCATTTCATAAACTTTTATAGCTCCCCATCTAAAATAAAGTCACTCTATAAAAGCATCTTCAGTACCTGAGTATGTGGAGTGGGACCAGTTTTCAGTTTCCCGGAGGAAAGGGGCAGACACCAAGTCATTTAAAATGTTACAGCCAAGTTATTCCCAGTCTCACTGGTAGGGATAAGAAACTATCTGGGGTTAACTTCCATCTGACAGAGTGGAGGGGGATACAAAACCCCCCTTTTTATATACAGAAGGGTCATGGGGTTGTTCCAGATTTATGAAGGAGGGGAGGGGAGGAAGTGCACTCCATCCTACAAACTTTGGACCGGGGCTATTAATGCAATGCTCCATCCCAATGTAATCTCCCTAATGTCCTCGTGGGCAGAGCCAGCAGCTGTGTGTGGCAGTGAGCAATAGACGGCAGGCCATTTAAAAAGCCTCGTTGAAACACAGCAAAAGCTTCCATTACACAGAGGCGATGCTCATTACAACTACTTTAATACGAATGCCAAAGCGGGTGATGCTTTGGCAGATCTGTGCTGGGCTGCGACGATCCGAATGGGGGTGATTTCTACAGGAGATGGAAAATGCTGGGAGTTCAGAGGGCGTCCAGGGAACGCACACAGCCAAACCCTTCAGTGCCAAGGAGCGATGCCCCAAAACCTGATTAAATAGTGGCTGGGACCTTGTGACCAAGGGTTGTTTTCAGATGCATGGCATTAAATCCCATATTCAGTTATAACTGTTTGCATTGAACTATGTTTTTGGTCACAAATTTCCTAGGGAAAAACACTGCCTCCCTGAGGCATGCAGCGCAATCCAGATAGGAGCTTTTACATCATGGGTATAACTTATCTCCCCTTTTCAAGGGAGCAAAAGAAATCCAAGAGCACAATTATCCCATCAAGCCCTGTTAGAAGGCGAACAGGACGGCCCCTACAACATGATTTTGCTCCTTGCTCTGCTTGGCTGAAGAAGTCCTTGCCAGTTCCCCAAGCTGGCTTCCTATTACAGATGTAATGATGAAGGATGAATATCTTCATACTATAGCAGTGCCCAAATTGAATGAGATGAGATTAAGCATTTTACAGCCCATTGCTCAGCTCCGAACTTGTTCCATTATATCGATCTCCTCTTAGGAAATCCAAGCTACCAGCAGTTACTTGGGGAAGAGCCATATCTTTGCATTTGCTAATGATGTCGAAGAGGAAGAGCCATCTGTACAGCCCAGGGTTGAGAACATGTAAGAGGACTCTCTGGCAGTCAAGGTCTTCGGTGACACTGAATTCACTGTTTAATGCTAACAATCATGTGAATAACCTCTATTTTTCATTTCAATCTGCAGCCTTGACCTCACCATGATCCTCTGGATGGGGAATTGGCTCCATGGCAGGACCCAGAGGGTGGTGGTCGATGGGAGCCAATTGTCTTGGTGCGCGGTCACCAGTGGGGTCCCACCAGGCTTTGTCCTAGGGCCTATACCATTTAACATCTTCATCAATGATGTAGGCATTGGTGTCACAAGCAGACTGGCCAAGTTTGCCGACGACACCAAACTCTGGGGTAAAGCATCCACACCTGAGCACAGGAGGGTGATCCAGGCAGATCTGGACAGGCTCAGGAAATGGGTGGATGAGAACCTGGTTGTGTTCAACACCGAAAAATGCAAGGTTCTCCACCTTGGGAGGAAAACCTGCAGCATGCTTATAGGCTCGGTAGTGCTACGCTGGCTAGCACTATGGATGAAAGGGACTTGGGGGTCATGGTTGACCACCAGATGAACATGAGCCTTCAGTGTGATGCTGCAGCTAGTAAAGCGAGCAAAATGCTGTCTTGCATCCATAGATGCTTCTCAGGCAAATCCCAGGACATCATTCTCCCCCTGTACTTGGCCTTGGTGAGGCTGCAGCTGGAGTACTGTGTCCAGTTTTGGGCTCCACAATTCAAAAAGGATGTGGAGACACTTGAGAGGGTGCAGAGAAGAGCCACGTGCGTGATCAGAGGTCAGGAAAACAGACCTTATGATGAGAGGCTGAGAGCCCTGGGACTCTTCAGCCTGGAAGAGCACAGGCTCAGGGGTGATCTGATGGCCACCTATAAGTTTATCAGGGGTGACCACCAGGATCTGGGGGGACGTCTGTTCACCAGAGCGCCCCAAGGGATGACAAGATCAAATGGTCACAAACTCCGCCGCGACCGATTCCGACTGGACATAAGGAAGAACTTCTTCACTGTCCGAGCCCCCAAGGTTTGGAATAGCCTGCTGCTGGAGATGGTTCAAGCACCCACTTTGAATGCCTTCAAGACACATTTGGCTGCTTATCTTGCTGGGATCCTATGATCCCTGCTGACTTCCTGCCCCTGGGGCAGGGAGCTGGGCTCGCTGATCCTCCCTTCCAGCCCAAATGTCTATGAAATCTATGAAATTATTCTCCTAAACTGTGTTGTCCTGCAGCAACTGATAGCTTTGGGAAGGAATAGCTTTCTGCCTGGGCATTTCCACCTGTAAGAGACTAGTCCACTGGCTTGGTTCGGGCAGGTGGAGTGGCATTAATACTCTGCTGCAACCTGGAAAACAGAAATAGCATCTCTGTGCTGTTAATCAGGTCACTTCTACCCTCTAGTGACTGCAAGCGAAAATACCAGCCTGTGTCCTGGGAGACTTCAGTCTCCAGAGCTTGGTGTAGCTTCGCAGAACCTGCTTCTGCCCCTTTGCATTTCTCTGTGCAGAGGTTCTGGGCTTTGGGGCATGTTCCCGTGGGGATGGGAGTCGGGAACGACTTGTTTGATTGCAAAGAATGAGCTCTGTAGTACTGCCATGTGCCCACCTGCATCAATTGTGCCAGCTCAGGGGACTTTCCTTGCTGATTTTTGTATCTGTAGCCGTCTGCTTCATGGCTTTGCATTCTGGGCAGATATCCCATGCTGCAGCTTTCCATCGCTCAGCTCCACAGCTGCTCTCTCAGGGTGGTGTGGAGTGTCTACCAGGACCTACAGGCATCACGGCTCTGGGGATCAAAGTAACAGACTCCCGTCTATTCCAGTCCATCCAGTTCTGAACTGTCGGGCCCCGTGACGGACGCTGTTCTGACATGGTGCCGCTATTGCACTGGTGCAGGCTGGGGACCTACAGGTTAAGCATCAGCTCTGCAGAAAAAGACCTAGGGGGACAGTGGACAAGAAGCTGAACAGGAGCCAGCAGTGTGCCCTTGGTGCCAAGAAGGCTACCAGCATCCTGGGCTGCATTGCTAGGAGCGGTGCCAGCAGATGGAGGGCAGTGATTCTTCCCCTCTGGTCAGCACTGGGGAGGCCACATCTGGAGTCCTGTGTCCAGCTGTGGGCCCCCCACTACAGAAAGGATGTGGAGAAGTTAGAGAGAGTCCAGAGGAGGACAGTGAAAATGTTTCAGGGGCTGGGGCACATGCCATGTGAGGAGCGGCTGAAGGACCTGGACTGCAGAAGAGAAGACCGAGGTGGGATTTGATAGCAGCCTTTAACTTCCTGCAGCGGGGTTGTAAAGAGGACGGAGCTGGACTGTGCTCAGTGGGGCAGATGACAGGACAAGGAGCAATGGGCTCAAGCTGCAGCAAGGGAAACTGAGGTTGGATATCAGGAAGAAACTTGTTCACCAGGAGGCTAGTGAAGCACTGGAACAAGTTACCCGGAGAGGCAGTGGAGTCTCCATCCTTGGAGGTTTTTTAGACCCGGCTCGACAAAACCTTGGCTGGGATGATATAGTTGGGGCTGGTCCTGCTTTGAGCAGTGGAGTGGACTAGATGTGACCTCCTGAGGTCTCTTCCCAACTCTCATCCTCTATGATTCAAGGAGCCCTGGGTTTGTGGCAATCAATGGAGCAAACAGGCGGATGCACGTGCCTTGGCAGTCACATAAGCGGGTGGATTTGGCCCCCCAGTTTTGCAGACATCTTCATGCCAGGGCAATTTGGCTAGTGCAGGAGGATGAAATCAAGCAGCTACTTCTGCAGAGCACTGACCTGGTGCAGCCACACTCAGGGCAATGTCACTCCCGGGCTGAGTCAACCAGGTTGCTACGGGGCCTGTCTTTAATGCCAGTCGTGCATCTTTGCTTTGGTTAATAGTATGTGTATTATGTTAGTGTTCACATCTCTATATAGCTCTGGGTCTTGAGGCCTCCCTTGCCTTTGAGCTAAGTGGTGTCCACAATGCACTTCCTTTATGCTAAGCCAGGCTAGAGAACATAACCTACCTCCGACTTTAATGTGATACCAGAGTGGGGCCTGCACTGCCCTTCAAAATAAAGGCTTTGATTGCAGGAGTCAAAGTATTTCTTTTCTGGGAAAATCACAGTTAAAACTAAGCGTGGGTCAAACCCCATTAAACCAGCATAAAAACCCAGGCACTTCTGCTAGAAACTGGTAGGATGTCATAAATGTGATGTGCACCTCCAAAATGGGAGGTCTGAAGGTACAGCACAAGAAGTCCCTTGTGGCTTTGCTCTCCAGAGTATACCTTTATTGCAAGTGCTGGCTTTGTCTTACACTAACAAGCTATTTCAGTTTGGACTTCAGGGTATTTTCCATATTAAATGCATTTAATACATGTTGGCCAGAGGTCAGTACCTAGCACTGACTGCTGGGGCAGGGTGGTGATGCTGACCTGGGCTGGCCCGTGGTGGCAGCAACACTTCAGGATGACAAGGAGTATTTGAGGCTCTTCAGAGGATGGTGCAGTGCATGGGAGGTTACTGAGTGCTTTGTGTGGATAGGATCCCCAACCTGTCCTAGAGCCTCCATGGGATTCATGTGTCTTTTCTCTTCCCACCGCCCCAGACATCAGACTTGACTACGTCTTCCTTGAGGATGATGGAGGGTGTCAAAAATAGGGTTCAGTTCCTCATAGCTTGGGCAGGTCAAGGGAGCATGATCCTGCTATGGTCCCTTGTCCTCAAGTGCTTGGCTTTGTTTGGCCATGCGGCCAGGCCCTGCAGTGCCCTGTGGTCTTCATTTATTCTCATTGTGTCTGGCAGATTTGCAGAGGAGACTGAACAGAGACCCTACAACAGGCCACGCAGAGGCACAGAGGGGACCACCGCCACTCTAATGCTCGTAGGAAGGCAAGCGTCTTTGGGTAGAGGTGATATCTTTTATTAGACCGACTGAGTAGTCGGAAAAAAATCTCTTTGCAAGCTTTTGGGCACAAGCCCCCTTCTCCAGGCATAGGGAGTCTAATGCTCATAGGAATTCACTGGTCCCCGGTCTCAAAAAAGGGGCACATCTGGCTGTCTGGCAGATTTTAAATAGAGAGATGACAGCTGCTTCAGATGATCCTGCAGCAGTGGAAGGTGCAACCACCAAGGTCACCCCCGTGTGAAGCAGCACGGGGTGGGAGACGCTAAATCATTCCCTTCAAAAAGACCCAAGCTGCGTGTAGGTAGACGGCACTTTACAGCCAGCTAATTAAAGGGAATCCAATTTAACATCCCCATGCAGCTACGCCCTGGAACGGTAACACAGAAACAGGCCTCCCCGAACAAGATGAATTGCGATCTTCCTTCCACTTGGCCTCTGATCAATCGTACCTGTTGCACGGACCCGTGCTGTTCTTCGTGATAAATGAAGGGGAAAGTAGCTCGGGGAGAAAAAGCAAAGAATGAAAAACGACCACTTCCAAATGTAACTGAAATCTGGGTCCCTGGTGTCCGCCTGCCACCTGGAGACTTATTATCTCTGGTAATGTGTCTAAACGACTTTCCTATTTATTAACGGCATTCCCATTCACCGCTCACCAGATGTTTATTTTGCAAAGTAAATGTAAGTGACTGGAGAAATGATTGCTCTGTCTTTGCCCGTGAAAAATTGCTCCGTTCTACCCCACTTCTGGTTCGCGCTCAGCGGATATTTTCTCCCCAGGTAGTTTTTTTGGCTTGTTGCGAAGATGACTGATCTGCACCGCAAATGAAATTACATCCTGCAGCATTAGAAGAAGGAGGAAAAGTAACAAAAATTAGTATTGAAAAGGGTGTTTGGGAGCAGCTGAGCCCAGAGAACAGCTTCATTAATACCCTCTCCATCCCTGCAGTTACATCTGTCAACATGAATCTGGATTATAATACGTTAGGGATCTGTGCCAGCTTTGGGAATGACAAATGAGTGTTTATGTCTTTATTGAGGATTGGGCCATTGCGAGACAAATGGCGTTGTGGTAAAGACGTGCAGCTTGGAAATGCGTAGACTTGGGCACAGAAGGGGTTAACAGCAGCCGCTGCACTGGACCCTGCATCTGTGGCAGAGGCTTTGGAGGACTGTGGGAATATTGCTTCTTGGCACAAAGGAAGTTGAGTGGAAACAGATTTGCATTCAGGACTCCTGGGTCCCTCTCATGCTCTGCTAATGACTCACTATGTGACCTTGGGCAAGTCACTCAAGCCAGACATGGTCCCTTGCACAGGTTAAGAGGTCTGCAGGCTGCTTTCCAGCCATGCTGATTGCCTGCTACCCTACCAAAGGCCAACGTCACAGAGGATGCACGAAGCCCCTGGCAGATGTTACATGTGTGGCGCAATGAATATGTCAGTTATTCTAGAAATAGCAACGTGCCAAATGGTCGGCCAATTTATGGCACCATTGAATGAATGCAAACCAGCCACAAAGCCACATATAATGCAAAACAACTTTGTAACTGGTTTGTAGCTCACCATAATCAGCATCAGAAGAAGGGTAGCTCTGGGTTAGGAACCTGTGGGGCAAGGCAGCAAATGTGCTGGGCTTCCAGGGGCACAGGGTTGAACTCCCTGGTGAGGGGGAGCCCCTTGGCACCCCTCGAGGGGATCCCTGCAGGTCACCTTTGGGTTGCAAGGTTCCCTTGGAAAAGAATGATGCAATTGGGATCAGTCCCCAGTCCCGAAAAGCATGTGTCCAGCCATGCACCCGTGGTATCCTCAAGCAGGACATGCAATTACTGCCATCAGAGTTCAGGGAAATTGAGGTTGGATCAACTTTCTCACGAGGAGGATAGCGAAGCACTGGAGCAGGTTGCCCAGAGAGGTAGTGCAGTCTCTATCCTTGGAGGTTTTGAAGACCGGGGTAGACAAAGTTTTGCCTTGGGATGATGTAGTTGGGGCTGGTCCTGCTTTGAGCAGGGGTTTGGACTAGATGTGACCTCCTCTGGTCCCTTCCAACCCTCCTGTTCTGCCCTCCATCTCTCCTCCACATTTAAGTGGCAGATGTGGCAACATGGCCCTAGACCCCTGGTTTGATCTAAAATGCATTGCGGGCAGCCTCTTTCGTGTAGCCCATCTCAATGTGGCCCTTTCTTTAAGTGATATCTGCCTCCATGTAGCTGGTTCCAGCAAGATAATGAACCTTAATGCATTTTCCTACTGTAGACAAATCTCTCTTGGCCTCATCTCTAAAACAGGGGTGATGACACTGTTCCTTTCCTCCAGCCCTGGATAATTCAGGTCGAGATCCCTGCATTAAAACAACTTGCCTTAATACATTACATAAATGGATGCTATCTTGGACCAGCCCAAATGAATTGGTTTCGGGTGGTCTGTGGACCGGGCAGCAGGGATTCACATTTGATGCTTGATGCTTGCGTGGTGCATATTTGATGCTTGCTCAAAAGTCACAAGGTTTAAAAACCAGTAATACAGTCAGAGCCTTCCTGTTCATCCGCGGGTTGTTGGGAGGCCTTTTTAGGCCACGCCGTTGGCTTTCTCAGGCTTTAACCTGCAAACACAAGGACGAGCAGGGGGAAAAATAAAGAAAAGCTGAGATCATTATGTGATCACGTCACTCCTAGAGCTGAGGCTCCATGGGAAATCTCACGTATTGCAGGACTCCTGAGAGCATCATGACAACTTTTGCTTCCCATGACTAAGCCTCCCTGAATCGTGCATGTTTGGAAAGAGGTCCTGGGAGCTACTTCTAAGAGCTGGAAGGAGGAGCTGATAAAGACCCAAAAGTGACTTAAAATCCATGTTATAAGGTGTAACTCTGTCCCCAATGTGATTAAAGGCCTCCTACTGCTTTGTTCTTAACTCTCTTCTCCTTATAGCACCTCTCTGCTTGGGGCAGGGACTCCTTGAAGCATTTCTGCAGGGCATATCCACTTGGTAGATCTGACTTCCACTTAGCTTTCTCAATACTGCCAATGGTGCAAAAGATACAAGCAAAAAGGCTCTAATTCCTCTTTGCAGCATCGGTGCCGGAGCTGGATTTGAGTCTTTCATTTCCCTCCCCAGACTCAGAGCCGCCAACACAAGGTGGCCCCTCCTAACCACAGAAGGACACGGGGCGGAGGCACAGGGTATGATATGACACCCGCCCGCTAAGCCACAGGCCAAAAAAGCAAGCAGGCAATCATTCGGTGGTTAAAAACATGCGTTGCGGATCCGTTTCACTGAGTTGCAACGAGTCTGGTGGAACTGTAAACCGGTAAAGGGGACAGCTGCTTCCAAGACACACGCATGCAATTCAAGGTGAAACACCATGCTGAAGAAACGGGCTTCCGATGAAATGCAAAATACTGAAATGTCCAGAATAGCTGCATTGCACATCTGGCTGATTGGTTCTGCTTACATTTGAGAGCAAAATCACGGTGACAAATGGATGGCCTGCTGGGATGCCTTGGTTGCTGAGATGCTATACACGGCAGCCACCGGTAACTTCACAGCAAGAACAGCGGTAGGACTCAGCTCAGCCTCCTTTGCAATCTCTAGCTTGTTCACCTGGAGCTCTACCTGTTCCTCTCTAGCACACTCCATCACATTTTTTATTCTTATTCAGTGAAGGGCAGCAGTCACACATGTATACCCAGTGCAAGATTAAACCATGCGCTTGAACCAGCAAACTCTATAGTCCACTGATATTCCCAGCTGCCCACTGGAGAGGTGGCTGTTGCTATTGATTTTGTGGCATGCCCTCGGCTACTGCGGTGATTAATAACCCTAATATAAAATGCAAAAGAGCGGAAACCATATTTGCAAAGCAGTCAAATTAATATTGCTATTGGACACTCAGCTGCTGTGCCTATTTGATCACTTTGACACAACAGCTTTATGATAGCAGTAACGTAGTTGTTTATTTAATATCTTCTGGGGAAGGAGTGGGGAGCTAGGATTCAGAGAGACCTCGACAAATTGGAGAATTGGATCAAAAGAAATGTCATGAGGTTCAGCGAGGAGAAGTGCAAAGTCCTGCACTTTGGATGGAGCAATCCCATGCATCGGTGCAGGCTGGGGGATGACTGGCTGGGCAGCAGCTTTGCAGAAAAGGACCTGGGGGGGACAGGGGACAAGAAGGTGAACAGGACCCAGCAGTGTGCCCTTGGTGCCAAGAAGGCTAATGGCATCCTGGGCTGCGTTGGGAGGATTGGTGCCAGTAGATGAGGGAAGTGATTCTTCCCCTCTATGCAGCACCGATGAGGCCACATCTGGAGTCCTGTGTCCAGTTGTGGGCCCCCCAATACAGAAAGGATGGGGACACATTGGAGAGAGTCCAGCAGAGAGCAATAAAAATGTTTCAGGGCCTGGGAGGGGGGCACAGGACTGGTGAGGAGAGGCTGGGGGAACTGGGCTGATGTAGTCTGCAGAAGAGAAGACCGAGGAGGGGATTTGATAGCAGCCTTCACCTCCCTGCAGGGGGTTGCAAAGAGGCTGGAGCTGGGCTGGTCTCAGTGGGGGCAGATGACAGGACAAGGAGCAATGGGCTCAAGCTACAGCAAGGCAAGTTGAGGTTGGATATTAGGAAAATATCTTTCTCACTAGGAGGGTGGTGAGGCACTGGAACAGGTTACCCAGAGGGGTGGTGGACTCTCCATCCTTGGAGGTTTTGAAGTCCTGGCTAGACAAAGCCTTGGCTGGGATGATGTAGTTGGGGCTGGTCCTGCTTGGAGCAGGGGTTGGACTAGATGTGACCTCCGGAGGTCCCTTCCACCCTCTTTTTCTATGAGTCTATGACTCTAACTGGCCATATTTAATAACAAATGCATAGGAATTGTCTTATGTAGGGCTAGGTCCTAGATAGTTTCCTAATGTTAGCTTTTCATGGCACCCAATACTGCAGCCACTACAAGTGAAGTGGGGATCCAGTGGATTAAGAGCTGGCTGCCAGACAGATCCCATCAAGTAGTCGGCAATGGGGAATTATCCCTGACGGAGGTTGTTTCTCGTGCGGTTCCACCAGAACTGCTCCTAGACCGGACACTGACATTTTCAGCAGGGAGCTGGACATGCATACAAAACCCACTGCTCATACAAAATTGTAGGTGAGGCCAAGATTGGTGAAAGGATAAACGGCATTGCAACAGGGCAGTCCCGCAGAGGGATTTGGATTGCTTGGTAAACTGGGCCTGTTTCATACAAAATGGGATTTAAGGCATGGCGGTGCAAAGGTCTGTCTTTAGGAACAAGGAACGTGGGCTCTACCTATGACCACTAAGATAGTCCCATGGGAAGTGCAGCCTCTGAAAAGGTCTATGGGCCATAAAGGACAAATTAACTAATGTGAGTTCTAGGTGCTGTGCCACCTTGGGTGGGAAAAGGTGGTTTGACCTCGGTATATGGCTTTCCTGCCCCGCACACTGAAATATCGCACCCAGCTCCAGGGTCTAGATTTTTGGAAGGACGTTTAAAAGTTGGACCAAGAGTAGAAAAGAGCTGCAAATATTATTCAAGGGCTTGAGAAAATGCTTTTGCGTGAGACTTAGAAAGTCTGTTTCCCTGATCAAAAGAAAACAGGGGAATTGATTTTGGTGCCTAAGTACCATCCCTGAGAAAAAAAATAATACTGGGGATGAAATAGGTTTCTGATGTTGTGCAGAAAGGCAGAACAAAGGCCAGTGGCTGGAAGTTGAAATTAGTCTTTTTCAAATGGAAAATAAGGCACAGGGAGGGCAATTCGCCGTCGGGGTACACTGCCCAAGAAGGTGATTTTGATGGCTGGAAGTTCAGGTTTAATTAAATCCAAGTTCAATGCAGAACAAGAGCCAGGAAATCAGAGTGGATGGCATCTTTTGGCTTTAAACTCTACCAATGTGTGAGTGTGAGAGCTGGTGCCCAGCTGGAGGGGGTTTAAGCAACAGTTCATGCGATGAACCTGTGTAAGAACTGTGTCTTCAAAAGATGGCCATGCCATGTGCCACTCTGATCCCCTGACCTCCAAAAGGATATAGCAGAGGGAGAAAAGGTACGGAGAAGAGTAGCCAGGTTGGAGAGGCTTCTGTGCAAGGCTCAATGGCTATGTAGGCTATGTAGGCATGGGGGGATATGGCAGAGGTCGCAGAATCACCAAGGGAGCGGCGACAGTAAATGGGGGCGTTATTATGTACTGGTTCGCACGACACAAGAGCTAGGGGAAACACACAGCATTGATTAGGAAGCAGGTGTGCAACCAGCAGAAGGAAGTTGTGAAAATGTAATAAGTTTGGGGAACTTGTTGCCACAGGATGCTGGTGAGTCTGAGTGAGTCCAGGAGGGGACCAGACAAATTCACGACGGGTTTTCCTGGTGGGGGGTATTCAACATGATGCTTAGGGGTGCGACCTCCACATTAGGATGTCTCAGGGTCTGAATGCTGGGAGCTGAAGGTAGAAAGGGGCAGGGGACAGATCAGTCTGGAGGCCTGAGTACTTAGCATCTGCACTGTGCCCTGGTGAGATACATTGTGCTGGGCTCGGTGGATGTGTGTGCTAGCCCAGCGAGGCACCCTGGTTGCTCTTAATATGTTAATTTAATAAGAGGGCTAAAATCATCAGGCCTGGGCTGTGGGCCTCGATAAGCAGAGCTTATGGGGTGGTACAAACACCCCAGAAACAGCAGCTGCTAGGGATGTTGTAACTGAGGCCACTGTTACACGTTACATATACTACACAATTAACTGGTGAATTGTGCAATCCATTTAGGGTGGCAAAGTCGGACTAGCCACAAGTGCAAAGTAACGATCGCACAATTAACTGGTTAATCACACAGTACATTTAGACCAGGCACTCATGCGAAGTAATGATCGCACCATGGAAGTGACTGTCCCGTGATAAAAAGAGCCAACCCTGGAAAGCCGGGAGCAATGTTTCCCTTAGGAAGATCAAAACCCAGCCAGCTCCAAGTGTCCTGATGCCTGCTGGATGCCAGCTTCTCAAGGATAAAAAAAGCAGCTGGGAAAGGTGCTTTGGGACCACGCTGAACCCCTGAGGATGGCCAGTCCTCCTGTCTGGGTCTGAGCAGGATGAGTCTCAGCGGGGCTCCTACCCAGCAAACAGCTGCTGCGGCCTTATCGATGTAGGAGTTTGGGTTGCGCTAGGCTGTAGTTAGGCTACACTATAGTAAGTGATGGTGCTGACAAGCAGCATGGGAGAAAGGGGCCTCCTAACCACTGGATAACTCAGTAAGAAAGAAAAAAAATGGCACTAATGAGCAAAAAGATGCTAAAGGGGGCATGAAAACAGCAACTGAAAAACTCGAGGACAAATGTAAGAAGTCAGAGCATACTCGTGAGACAGAGAGAGCGAGGGCAGGTGCGTAAACCCGGCAAACGAAACCAGTCAAGATGAGCATGCCGATAGAGAGAGAAGAGTTTGGCGTGAGATGGGGGCACGGCAGTCTAAATCCTGGGGTTGGCAGACCTGTCCCATATAGAGACCTAGGGGAGCATGGCAAATGTCTGGTGTCTCTACCTGTCAGGGACAAGCTGCACCAAGTGGGGCTGGCTGTTAATTAGATGGACAACGAGCCGTTCTGAGCTTTCACCACTGAACATGGGGGGTGTTTTCTGTGTTGCCTTCATGGACAAGCAGGGCTGGGAGGGACCTCCAGAGGTCATCTACTCCGACCCCTGCCCGAGGCAGGATCAGCCCTGTCCAACCCCGACCCTTGTAGCCATGACAGTTGCATGCACATCTCTTATCCAGATTGACAGAACAAAATCTCGCCTCCTGGAGCATCCCGACAGCATCTCCCACATTCACTGCCCCTCATTCCCACCCCTGAGCTAAGATGCCCGCACCTGAGTGGACCAGATGACCCGTGGAGGTCCCTTCTAACCGGCCTGTGCTGGGCTTCCATGATTTCTCTTTGGCTTTAATCACTGAATCATGGAAAATGAGGGTGGGAAGGGACCTTAAGGGGTCACATCTAGTCCAACCCCTGCTCCAAGCGGACCATCCTCAGCTACATCATCCCAGCCAAGGCTTTGTCTACCTGGGTCTTCAAATCCTCCAAGGATGGAGATGCCACCACCTCTCTGGGTAGCCTGTTCCAGCGTTTCACCACCCTCCTTGTGAGAAAGTATTCCCTAATATCCAACCTCAACTTCCCTTGCTGCAGCTGGAGCCCATTGCTCCTTGTCCTGTCATCTGCCCCCACTGAGAACAGCCCAGCTCCATCCTCTTTGCACCCCCCTGCAGGGGGGTGAAGGCTGCTATTCAATCCCCCTCGGTCTTCTCTTCTCCAAACCAGGTCCCTCAGCCTCCCCTCACAAGTCAGCCCCTTTGCCCGCCACTGGACTCTCTCCAGCTTGTCCACATCCTTTCTGTAGTGGGGGGCCCACAACTGGACACTCCAGATGTGGCCTCCCCCGTGCTGCATAGAGAGGGAGAAAGAATCACTGCCCTCCATCTGCCGGCACCGCTCCTACCGGTGCAGCCCAGGATGCCGTTCGCCTTCTCGGCACCAAGGGCACACTGCTGGCTCCTGTTCAGCTTCTTGTCCCCTGTCCCCCCAGGTCCTTTTCTGCAGAGCTGCTGCCCAGCCTGCACCGGTGCATGGGATTTGCCCTGGCCCAGACTGAACCTCAGGAGATTTCCTCCACAGATTTCATAGACATCAGGGCTGGAAGGTCCCCTTTGGGTCCAACCCTCCCATGTGTCCCACGCTCCTGTTGCAGTATTTCCCCCGCAGACATGCAGGAACCAGCGACGTGAGCGCTGTAGCAGAGCTGTTGTGTCTTTGGGCTTTGGGGTGCAACGTCCCTTCCTCCTTCCGCA
>NW_005842866.1:247816-259363 GCF_000455745.1 Alligator sinensis
GGCAGCTGCGGCTCCGCGACCGCCGGCAGCGGGCCGGCTTCGTGGACCTGCTGGAGGCCTGTGAGTGCCGGTACAGCGCCGAGCACAGCGCCGGGGGCTGCAGAGGGCGAGCCCCGCGGGGTGGGGGTGCCCAGGAGAGGAGGCAGCGCGGCTGCATCTGCGGCCAGGGCACGGGGCGCCCGCTCCGCTCCCAGCTGTCCGGGGGCGCTTTGCAAGCAGGCCGGAGGGACTGGGGGCTGCCAGAGACAAGAGGGGGTGCATCTGTGCCCACAGGTCATGTCCCGTGCCCGTAAGGAGGGGGACAGCTGGGTGTGATGCGGAAAGGTCCTGGCCGCCTGTGGGAGAAAGCTCCTGGGCAGTGGGCCGCTACGAGCATCTTGCCAGGAGGGCAAAGCGCAAAGGCTTCATGCTTTTCGGGGCTTACGCCAGTCTTTGCCAGAGGTGGGGGTGGGAAGGATGCTCCTGCATCTGCCTGCCGCGGGGTTACTACACCTGCCTTGCAGGCACTGGGTGCTTGGGGGGTGTCGGGGGCACAGGATGTCTTTGGGGCTTGTCAGGGTCTCGCTGCGCGGGGTGGCACACAACCGCCCCGTCGGGGATCTGACACCCTCAGGGCCTGATCCTGCCAGGGGTCTGTGCACTCCCGGGAGTACAGGCCCTGGGGAAGCTGCAACAAGCGGGTTTAGTAGGCACTGGCGGGGAGGCAGAGGATGGAGGCAGATGGGCCTATAAAAGCACGTGCACCTAGGGCAGCCAGACGTGCGTGCCGCTCTGACTCAGTGTGACGGGGGTCTCGAGTTGCTGCCTTTGCACAGCTCCAGTTTGCTCTTCGACTATCTCCCTTTTTAAGCATTTGTCTCTCTTATTTATTTGTAGGTTAACAATAGCACAGCTCCTTACCCAGATTACATGGCTCAGGCTAGATCCCTCTTCCTGGGGCCCTGCCCTTCCCGTGGTCACAGCATCCTAGGATCATAGACAATGAGGGTGGGAAGGGACGTTAGGAAGTCACACCTAGTCCTAAGCAGGACCAGCCCCAAATACATCATCCCAGCCAAGGCTTTGTCTACCCGGGTCTTAAAAATCTCCAGGGTTGGAGGCTCCACCACCTCTCTGGGTAGCTGGTGTTTTACTACCCTCCTAGTAAGAAATTTCTTCTTATTTAAAAAAAGGGCTGTATATTTTTAGGTCACCTATCCCGCAAAGTGCCTTAGAGCCATTCATCTGCCCTTCTGGGGCTTTGTCTCGTGTCACGCTGACTCTAAAACAAAACGCTCCATGTCAACTAAGCCCGAGGCTTTAGTAGTCTCCATCCATCTGCGAGAAAGGTGAGGTTTGGAGTCAGCTGCCTGAAGGAAGGGGCTCTGGAGAACACAGCCCCTTTTCTTGCAGCGTTTCTGGCATGAGACAAGCAAATACTTGCTTCCACTTTTGCTTTCTGCCCTTTCTGGGCAGGGCCCTGGGATGCGCTTCCACAAGCTTGTTTAGCCTGCAAAACCAGCTGTGCCGAACCCATGGGTATCTGCAAGAGATGCACGGGAAATCTTGCGGGCTGTTTCCCTCGTCCACGTGTCTTTCTAAATCAGGATCGGCTGGCCCTGCTGTTGGCTTCCACAGTTCACTCCTGTTGCATGGCGTGGCCTGTTTTGGTCTGGACGCTGACCCCTGGCGAAGCCTGTGTGCTGGATCTGGGACTGGCTGAGCCATTTGGCTGCTGCAATCCCTGTGCTCCAAAGGAAACAAAAATCCTTCCAGGCTGTGCAAACGTGCAGCCACACACACCTGTGCATGAGCTGACCTTGACCTTTGGTCTGTTATCAGCCTCCGGGAGCTCTCTTTCACTTTCAGTGGCACTTTGCTATCCATGTTATGAGCCTTGGAGAGTCACTTTTTACCCGTCTTCCTATTGCACTTTATTGCTTGGGCTTATCTCTGGAGCTGACCCAGGATTTAAGGGCAGGAGTGTTGTTACCTATTGCTTTGCACTGCACTGGTCACTGCTGCCGCCTGAGATCACACAGCGTGTCCTTCCATCTGTGGTGCTGGGCTTTTCTTTCCTATGAGGATGCGCAGCTTTGGGACCTCCAGCCTGGGCTCCTGACTGTCTTTCCTTGGAAAGACTACTCTGTGCCGGCTCGGGTTGTTTTGCCCCTCAAAAGGTCCATTGAATCCAGGGGCTCCCTGCTCGGCCCAGCCTAGCCGTTTGCTCCTGCACCCCTTTCCAGTGCTCCTCTCCCAGAAGCGTCGTGAGCATGGTCGGCACTTTCAGATGGCTGAAAAAAACTCTCGCAAGCTTCACTCTTGCCGTGCATCACTCTTGAGGAGCACATATGCCACGGATGATTGTGACTGGTAGCAGGCACGTCCCTCCGGTCACAGCGTCTCAATCTGTGCAGCTCTCTAAATCTTCAGCCCGGCACTTTGCACTTGACGGGACATACACCAGGGAGCGGCTGCAGCGTCTGGGACGATGCGCTCCTCAGTGCTCGGGGGGGGGCATTATATTCGAGTGAAAAGCACGCAGCCGGGACCGTGTTCTTACCAAGTTGTTGCTAGCAGGGACAATTAATAGCTCGCTGATCGGTGTAGACAGGCAGGCTCATTTCTCCAGTGTAACCTTGTTAAGCACAGCCCGGAGCATGTGTTTCTGTGTTTGCTGCTAACGCGCTTTCAGCTGCGGTGGCAACAGGGACCCAGAGCAGCACTCTTTGTGTTCCTGCCCTAAAATTAGATGCTCTTCATGCCAGCTCACGGCGTCACTAATGCGCCATTCATAACCTCGCCGATCAGCGGGAGCGCTTTCATTAGACCATGTAACCCTGGGGTTGGTTATGGGGTGAGTTCTGCTGGAAAACCTCCCGGAGGATTACAAGATCTGTTTCAACACAGGACTCTGCGCACCCTCTGCTCTTCCTCCCTTCCTTGTGTTAGCCCCGAGCAGCCTTCGTCATGGAGCAGGCACCTGCTGGGCTTGTTGCTCAGGACAGAAAGTGGGGCCTGGCCCTCGAAAACTTGAGGGCTGAATCTGGATACAGGGGGATGCAGAGAGGGAGCGCATGGAAGCGATGAAGGGGTGTGGGTCAGCTGGCAGCCGCGGCCGTTTCACTGTCACAGCACGAAATTACTGTGCAGTACGGGTGTGCGTCTACATGTGCGCACCCATACCGCGCAGTAAATATGGTGACTGACTTGGGGTTAAATTTGGTACCTGCACGATGCCCTTGCCTCTGAGTGCTTGTTGCAGGACACAGGTGTCAAATTTACACCCGATGAGTTACTGCACCGGTAATGCACGTGTAGACATCTTCCTGCGCAGTAACACTGTGTGTGTGGACTGACTCGGAGACTAACTTTAGTCCTGAGTCAGTCCACACACAGCATTAGTGCGCTTTAACACTTGCATGTATAGATGCTGGCCTATTCCCACTTACTGCGCAGTAACTTTAAGCTGGTGTAAATGCACATGTAGACACGGCTTATTTAGACACCGGGGCAGAGGAGGGGGAATGTTTCAAAGGAGAACAGCAAGGGGCCTTTGAAGGGTGTGTGGAGCAGGGAAGCAAGGAAGAGATCACAAGGGACTTGATTGAGATGGTGAGGTGAGGGCAACCTGCCGTGCATGGATGGGGATGGTATAGGGCTGGCATATGCCTTCCCTGATGGGTGGAGGAGAGGCTAGGATAGGCCCCATGCTCTGTTCAGTCACCGGCCCTTTTGTGTCTTTTTCTGTGTGCAGTGATCACTTTAGGATCAGGGCAGAGGCCACCAACTTATGCCGTGGAGCCAGCTGCCGATGGGGGCAGCTTAAAGCTACCATCCACTTGACTCCCATGGGATCAGCTGGCACAGAGGCGAGATGGCCCCTGTGCCATCCCCCTCTGTACACTTGCATGCAGGGAACAACTCCTAGTAGATGTGCACACAGTCGTCTGCTGTTTGATCCCCCTACCATGTCAAAATGTGCCGTTCCCCAGACCCGAGAGAGAGCACAAGCAGCCACTTGAAAGGCACCGGCTCTCTTTGATCAGAGGTGCTGCGGGGCACCCTCGCAACTACAGCCGATCAAGCCAACGTGTCTCACTTCCCAGAGCCTCTCATTTATTTGCTAGTAATTCTGTAAAAGCAACCCCAGCATGAGGGCAATGTGATAACCACACACCTGTCTCAGCAGGGTGCCTATCCCAGCAAGGCGGAGGAGTTACTTAGGATACAGCTGCCGGTTCCACCCCAGAGGTAGGCGCATTGTAGCAGCGAGCCAGGCAGGCCCGGGAGAGGCATCGAGGGTGAATACAGACAGCTCTTGGATAGCCTAGCAGAAATGGGAGGGTGACAGGGTTCCTGCTGTCTCCCTCCGGGCTTGCCAGGAATCCCGTTCTCTCTCTGCTACCTCGAGCGAGCTAATTGCATTCATTGCGGAGTCAGGATAACGAGGTCATATTTGCATCTTGGCGTCATTGGGGTGCCGTCGTGCTACGGGATCTTTAATTCTAGCTGCATCCGGCACTCCTGTGCAGGGCGGACTCGTCCTATGTAGTTCAGCACGGGTGGGGACTCTCTGAGGCTGGAGGTTTGCAGTAAGCTCTGGGGGTAATTTGCCTTTGCCCCATGGCAGGCACACCTTTGATTGGGTCCCTTTTGCTGCAGCAAGAACAAGGCTCTTGGTCTGGGCTTTGGGGCATGAGGCTGCTGGGAGGGGGCGCTGGTGGAGGGGCTGGCAAGGGACATCGGTGCTGGGGATGGCACGTAGCGTGGGGGGCGGCTCTCCAGCACAGGGCAGTATTGTCTTAGTATTACCCCGAGGCAGTAACTCTGGGGAAACAAAACCACATCGGTGTTATGCTGCCTATCGCCCTCAGCAGAAGGGCGGTGGGTACGGATGAAGCCATGAGATAGTGGGAGATCCCCTCCATTGTGGCAGTCCCCATCTCTACACCTTGGGGCCCTTTTACCACCCGGAGTGACCTTTCCCATACCCTCCCTCCTGCCGCCGTGCACCACATCCTTCCCCAGGCCACTGCGGGTGGCTGAGCTCGGTTCCTCCTGCCACCGCTGCACCAGGGAGCTCATGTGCATGGCCCGTGCGCATGACCCCACGCTGGGGCAGCGACTCTGCTCGGCTGGTTCGGGGCTCCGGGTCTTGCATCGGAAACCTCTGGCTCAAGTCCCCTGAGTGGTCTCTGAGCTCTCCCTGCTCCGGGGACAGCGAGAGCGAGTGTCCTGTGCAGGGTGTTCACCATGAGCTCTAGCAAGTGGGGTCTTCTTGTGGATCCGGGTTCCCACCCCATTTCTTCTCTGAGTAGGGGGTAGATCCCCCCGCTTGCTGCTGACCAGGCTGCTGGTGGGTGACCACCCCTGTGCTTCAGAGGAGCTGCAAGCACATGGATCCACGGTGGCACTCCAGATCCCTGAAGCATTGAAGTGCCAAGGTCCATAAGGGGCAGGGAGCTGAGCAGCCTTTTGTTTTGGTGTTTTGCAGCTTCCTCCTGTTTACCGAGCCAGAAATAAGCCCAGTGTTCGGGCCTTTGTGCAACAAGACGCCGCAATGAGTCATCTTGTCAGGCTGCCCTTTCTTCCTGCTCTGCCGCGGCTCCCCACCCGCTCTGGAGCACGGCTGCCCACCCCGTCCCAGGCCCCCCGGCCAAGGCTGAGGCTGGGACCTTGTGCCCTACCTCTGCTCTATAGAGATTAAAAAAAAAAAAAGAAACCTGGGTTTTGACTGCGGCTTTTCAAATAGGTCCAAGAGAAACGGGCTGGGTGCATGGGTCGGGAAACAACGGTTGTTAGCAGGTGGCTCGAGAGCTGGGCCGGGCTTCACAGAGAGTTGCGTTGTAGCAACAGAGGCTGCGGGAAATGGGCTGATTTAGTGTGAGGAAGAGAAGACCGAGGCGGGATTGAATAGCAGCCTTCAACTCCCTGCAGGGGGGTGCAAAGAGGATGGAGCTGGACTGTTCTCAGTGGGGGCAGATGACAGAGCAAGGAGCAATGGGCTCAAGCTGCAGCAAGGCAAGTTGAGGTTGGATATCAGAAAAAAACTTTCTCACTAGGAGGGTGGTGAAGCAGCAGAGAGGTGGTGGAGTCTCTATCCTTGGAGATTTTTAAGACCTGGGTCATCAAAGGCTTGATTGGGATGATGTAGTTGGGGCTGGTCCTGCTTTGAGCAGGGGGGTGGACTAGATGTGACCTCCTGAGGTCCCTTCCACCCTCGTTTGCTAAGACGATAGATGCTATGAACAGTGCGAGTGTCAGGATGTGGGGGACAGGCCCGGAGGGGGTCTGTGCTCTGGTGACAGCTTGTCCCCTTCCTGTGTGAGCAGCGGTGGCGGCTCGGGGACATGAGCGGCCCTCGAAGACTGTTGCTGCCCCTCGAGCATCTCCTTGTGCTGTGTGTCAAACTGCCCCGGCCGCTCTGCCAGCACCGGACCCCCTCGATGCTGTCTGAAGTCAGCGAGCAAAGAGAGTGCTCAGCGCCTTACAGGTCTGGGCCTCATCCTGCTTAAGGATGGGGGTCTGTCTTGCAGGGTTGTGGGCCCGTGGCGTGTGCTTTGGCATCCCTGTGGTTGAAGGGAAGTTAGGCTGTAAGCGGATTGAGTCAGAGCCCTGTGACAGCTGGGAGGAGACTGGATTACAGCTGTTTTAGCTCATTAGCTTCATCATCAGGTCCAGCCCAGCCTTCACCTGCCCTGCAGGCAAGGAGTGTTTTCTACAGCTGCAGGGTAAGGGAGGCCTGTCTTCACTGCTCCCAGGCCCTGGTCCTGGAGCTAACCCAGCTGGGGAGAGCACCTGCCCTGCAAACCTGGCTCCAGCTGCAGGCGTTTGATGAGCATAAGGCCCAGGTTTAACCCTTTCCCCCGTGGGCCAGCTAGCATGAGTGGGGAGCACCGCTGACCTCCACCTCCAAGTTTCTGGGTGCGGATGTGTTTGGCCGGAGGGCTGTGTATCCTCAGCCCTGCTCGGTCCCATCCTACCAGCCTGCGATGGAGCAGAGCCCGCCGAGCGCCGTCACAGGCTGCAGTTTCTCTTCGTGCCAAAGGCACCCGCCTGCTGCAGGGCTGCCCATGCCAATGCAAGTCAAGCCGCTGGTTGGGATCAACAGGGAGAACGGCTTCGCTGTCTTCCTATCTGTGCCCTGACCGCTCCCACCTTGGCGGGACTCGTTCCCAGCTCATCTCTCCCGAGCGGCAGCCAGTGGCATGAAAAATATCACCCCGCATCCCCTGGGTCAGTGGTGCTGGTGCACGTGTGCCTACCAGCTCCGGGGGGTGGCACGGGGCTGGAGGCACCGCGTAGGCCCTTGGCAGGGGATGGCATCAGCAACAGGTGGATCAGCGCCTTCCATGAGCAGCTGGAGGGGCTGCACTGAGCTTTGCACACCAGCAGATGAAATCATGTCCCTGGCTGTGTCTTTGGTAGGGGCAGAGATGTCTAGCAACCAGGGCAGCACAATATTAGCATCTCAAGGTGCCCGGACACCACGGTAAGGGCCAGAGGGCAAGATAACAGGTTGCTAGAATCACATCGTGTGCGGATACAACCCGGCGGTGGTTACAAGCTCAGGCAGGAGCCACAGGGCAGGCAGGGCTGCGTGTCTCTGTGGTACCACTGGGTATATTCCCTTAGGTACCAGGAGGGTTGGGAGGGCTTGGGAGGCACTGGGTTGGGAGGCAGTCCTTTTTTTGCACTGGGAAGTTACCCCCGGAGGAAACTTTGTGAGTTCTCTGCACTTGCAACACCACAGAAATGCAGCTGCTTCTGGTGTGGGGCATGATAACTAGCACACTAATGAGGAGGAGGCATGGTTTCTTCAAGGAGACAGGGGGAAGAGCAGGTGCCTGCAGGATTGATGCCTTTTTTGCTGCGCAGAGCAGGTGAAGATGATGCAATGCTAGGGGCATCGGTGTGCTGTCTACACTATAGCTCCAGCGGATGGGCACCAGCAGTGGCATAATGCAGTGACTGTGACTCTCTCCAATGTGTCCACATCCTTTCTGTAGTGGGGGCCACAGCTGGACACAGGACTCCAGATGTGGCCTCCCCAGTGCTGAACATAGGGGAAGAAGCACTTCCCTTGATCGCTGGCACCACTCCTACCCATGCAGCCCAGGATGCCGGTAGCCAACAAGGGCACACTGCTTGCTCCTATTCGGTTTCTTGTCCCCTGTCCCCCCAGGTCCTTTTCTGCAGAGCTGCTGCCCAGCCAGTCACCCCCTGCCCGCACCAAGGGAACAGCCAAGCTCCCTCCGTCCTGCCCTTCCTCCCCGGTCATGCTTCTTCCAGTAAATTTGGGTGCCAGCCAGGCTGAGCTTGCAGCAACAGGGAAGAGGCAAGTAAACATTGAAAAGGGAACTGGTGCTGAGCGGGTTTCAGGGGAAGCAGTCAGCTCCCTGCAGGCTGCTCCGGACCGCGGCGCCGTGGAGGGAAGCTGAGTCGGTGTCCCAGGGAGCGCTGATGCTCCAAACTCCAGCCCTGCACTAGGCATGGACAGGGAAGTGCTTTCAGTGGCACCAGCACCCAGAGGCCCTCGAGGGCACCGTGGAAGCTCGTGGCAGGTGCCACTGGGTCTCTTTGAATTCTGGACCCAAACATGGAGCAGCTCTGGCCTATTTGCTGTTCAATCCAGTTTCCTCTGGGGGCTCCAGGCCATGTCCTCAGTCATCCTCCACGGGGGACCAGCCACAGCTCTCTGATCCGGGGGCCAGTTCTTCACTTTGGGGCTACTCTAATATGTGTACTCAGGAGTCCTCTACTAGCAGGGGTTGCTGGGATGTGGAGGAGAGGATATTCCAGTGGTCAGAGCAGCCCCCAGGATGCCGGGGACCTATGCTCGCTGCTTATATGGCTTCCGCCTCAGCATCAGCGGGGGCTGGAGGGGGGCACAGCTCCAGTCTCCCATGCACCAGTTGAGACTTCAGAGAGGCGGGAATGCCCCCGATCCCATCCAGCTGCTCCTGTGGGCCTTTTCAGCAATGCTGCACTATGCCATGCTGGGCTGTGGGCTCAGGAAACACAGCAACAGTTTCTAGCTCTGCCACTGACTCTCTGTGGTCTTGGTCAAGTCACTTGACTGTGTGTCTCTTGGATAACACTGACCCTCTTGCAAAGGTGCTTGTGGATCTGCCGAAGAATGATGCTAAGCATGGCTGTGGTTGTTGCGTGCGCCCTGCTTTTGGAGGCCAAGGTGCGTTCCTGCCACGGATCTCCAGGCTTTCATTGCAAGGTCCTTTTGTAGCCGGTGCAACGTGCCCTCTCCTGGAGCATCCTCCGGCCCGGTCCTCACCTCTTCTGCCCTGGGGAGACTGTCAAGCAGGTCATGGCTCAGAACAAGCCTGGCTTCCCCTGTTTCCCTCTGCTCAGGACACGAAGAAGTGCCTGCATCAGGGGACAGAGCATTTTTCCCAGCCTGGCTCTATGGTGGCCCCGTGCAGCAGGCTCACACCGGGGGTTGTGAAAGCTGCTCTTCACCCTCAAAACTCCCCTGGGGTTTGCTTACATGTGTCCTGCAGCACTGCCACAGCTCCACCCCTGGGGAAAGGGACTGGGGTTGCCCCGGTGCTGGGCACAGCTTGTGTGCTGGGGGCAGAGGGCCTGGATAGGGCATCTGCACAGGGTACATGGGGTCCTGGCTGCCTGCGGAGGTCATTCATGACCATTTGGATGGGACTGAGACCACCCCAGGTGCTCTCATGGGCCTGTCACTGCAGTGCTCAATGGTTACAGCCGGTCGCGGGCAGGTACAGAGACCCCATCTCCTAGTCCAAGCAACCACTGCTGTTGAAAATCATTTATTAGAGAAAAGCCTGGGAAGTATTTGGCAGGCAAAGCAGGTGGTAACTTCCCCTCTTAATACCACTTCTTCTTGATCAGATAGACCGCTCTCGGTCAGCTTTGGTCCAGGAGTTTCCCACCCCCTGAGCCCTGTGCATCCTCCTTCCCAAATCCAGCAGGGATGCTTCCCGCTAGCAGTCACACTCACCGCTGGCCCAGGCAGGCCCCTCGCGGCGGGTTGCACATTTGGGTTTAACCCTTGGGGTTTAGAGAAGACCCATAGGGCTTGTTGCCCTGCTGTACCAGTGGAGAAACCAGTGTATAGCAGCGTGCCTTGGTCAGTCGTGAGCAGAACGGGGTAATACTGAATGCAACCCACCCCACACCACCTTCAGAGAGGGGATCAGCTGAACGGGCCCAGTCCTGGTGTCCCCTTTTGCATGAGATGCCTCCAAGCCTCTTCTGACCGCATCTTTCCCTGCAGATAACAAGCTGCTGGAAAAGTCCAACCTGCTGGTGCAAGCCCAAGCTATGGATCTCCGGACGGGACTCAGCCCTTGGTAAGCAGGATGTGCCCAAGCTCCCCTGGCCTGAGAAGGCTCCTACTCTGCAGAATAGGGATGCTGTTTTCCAGGGAAGGGGACAGGGAAGAATAGGCAGCCTTTTCCCTGGCACGGCTGGCTCTGACTAGCTGTGGCCATGCCTGGCCTGGCACAGGGGAGGGTTGTATAATCAGCCCTTTCTTCTCTGGCAACACAAATGCATTGAGTCACGCCAGGCTCCCAGCTGAGTAAGAGCGGAAAGAGCCGCCTGGTCCCCAGAGCCAGGGGCCTGAGCAGGGTGTGCCGTGCTGCGACGCTTGCCCCAGAGCCAGCTGCCTCCGAGGGAGCAGCCACCCAGCCTGCACACGTGTGTCTGGCACCTCCTCATGCACCAGGAAACCCTCGTTCTGCCACCCTTTGCCACGCCACGTGGGAGCCTGGCAACGCTACGGATGCCCAGTGGATACTTTTACTGCATTTACCACAGGCAAAGTTCAAGCTCCCTAAAGCATAGAGCAATCGTAGAGGAGCGGGACTGGAAGGGACCTGCATAGGTCATGTCTTATCCAACCCCCCTGCCTGGCGCAGGACCAGCCCGGTCCAAACCATCCCACATAAATCCATTGTGCGACTTCCCAGGAAAACTGCCATCAACTATGACACAATATGAGACATCGCACTTGAACCTGCTGCTGGGAAAGCAGGGGGACCAC
The DNA here is from genome assembly GCF_000455745.1 of Alligator sinensis. Lineage (NCBI taxonomy): Eukaryota > Metazoa > Chordata > Crocodylia > Alligatoridae > Alligator > Alligator sinensis. Next base: position 258,834 of record NW_005842866.1, read on the forward strand.
AGCTGCCAATGTCCTGCTGCTGTAAAAGGGCGTTAGCATATGCTCAAAAGATGCCAGGGAGAGGCCATGCCCCCACTACAGAGGAAGGCAAACCCCGCTCTAGTCTGTACCAGTCTGAGCGTGCGGAAAAATCCCTTCCTGATCCCAAATGCAGCATCAGTCTGACTATGAGTGGAGGGGCAAGATCCTGCAGCCAGGTGGTCCCAGCAGGAGCATTGGCACAGCCCAGTGCCCATTCCCAGCTTGGGCTGCAGCAGCACCCAACGCCTCTTGGGGAGGCTTCAAAACCCCCTGACAAGGGGTGGGGGTAGGGAATAGGATCCCTCCCAGCCCCTTGCAAAAACTAGCAGAGCCCAGAAACCTGGGAAATCCCTGTAGTAGTGCACAGGCCTCGCTACACTTAGATCAGGATGGGCAAAATGCAGCACATGCGCCAGGGTGATTTTGCCTGGCCCATGGTTCATAGATTTATAGATTCATAGATGTTAGGGTCGGAAGGGACCTCAATAGATCATCAAGTCCGACCCCCT